>NC_091146.1:30171161-30471161 GCF_041381155.1 Argopecten irradians
CCTATACCGGCTTCCCTGTTCAATATTTAAATTATAGTGAACAAATCATTTATACTGCAGATATTCTTGCATATGGATTAGCATTAATTGTATTTATGATTAAAGTAAAATTGTAAAAGTGAATTTATCATAACAATATGTCCTATAAAGAAACGCCCTTTGAAGTATCTCGTATTGTACATATTGGAAGATTAGTTCTTTCCTATAAGACATCGTGTTAAAATCTATTCTCAATAATTTTATAAATAACTTTATCATCTACTGTCGTATTATTCCAGAGATATGTTAATCCTAATTTATTTAATTCCCCTCGTATATTTAAAATCCAACTGTCATCAGAGCGTATTCTGTCTTCGTAGCAAGCTCTTAATACACAGTTATTTGAGTTACGAATTTTAAGCCAGTATTTAATTATACGTAATTTTCTTAATGTTGACAATGGCAATCTTTCGAGTTCACAATATACTAAATTATTACAAGTGCTCTTTTTTACCCCTAGTATTTTTTTACAAAAATTTAAATGAACCTTTTCTATATCTAAGACTCAAAAGTGCCCATTATGTGGGAGTATGAATTGATCCTCGGTACTTCGCACCTCGGTCAATCCATTCTCCGAGGTAATGGACACTTTTTTGGCTTCTCTCCATAACATAGAAGATATGTTAACGTTACCTATCCCACTCAGGCTGGCGATATTGACGATACTTTTATCTTATGATAAATGTAATCTAAATGTTTTTGTAAATAGAGGTTTACGTATAATGCTTCCAAAACATGTGTAGAAGAACAAGGAAAATACACATTCCCGTCGAGAACCCCGACCAGGAATCGAATCCGGTCCTCCGGCGTGGAAATCTACGGCTCTACCGACTGAGCCAAAGAAGCATGCTCCGTCAGCTGAGTGACAGAGATGTACAAGTCACACCGACCCGCTCCTTTTACACTACGACCCCCTCCGGTTTTTTCCTTGAGATTACGGTAAATCTCAACCCGAGACTCTTTAACCACCTACCATGGGTTATTTAGTTGGGCGCCAATTTTGTAACGGGAGAGGAGGAAAATGTAGCGGCCAGGCTGGGATTCGAACCCGGGACCCTCTGAACACTAGCCGAGTGCTCTACCGACTGAGCTATAGCTACCTGGTCACCGATGACCGACCCAGTCCAATCCCGCTACACGATGCATTGTTATAGTTTTCTATTCTAAAGAATCGGAAAAACCTGTTTTTAGGCAAGGATCCACACGCAACAAGGAGTTTGAAGTGGTAAAATTGTTGAAAGAGTCGGAACATACGACACGAATGTTCTTGAGAAATTTCCGTTAACAAAATATAAATAAAGCCTGAGTAGTCCTCAGAAATTGGAAAATTGATACATTCATCAAATTGAAGAAGACGCATTTGCTTCTCGTTTTTAGATTGACGCTTAAATCCGTAATTCGAAAAACCCTCATTCAAAGGTGTTTGAAGGTAATGTCTAATTAGTTTCGCTCTTAATCCCACTTCCGTGCAGTATATTATTGCGCTCCGGAGGTTATGAGTTTATCATTGAAGTTTTCGAAATAATTGTAGTCGCTCGGATGACGCCCGTCGCGAAATCGATTGAAAACTTGTGGAAAAAAAACCTCGGGGTCGTTGTTTTTTCTCATAGCGTTTGAGACAAATGAGAACCCAAAAAATCGTTGAAAAACTGGAAACAATTAAGCGCACTTTTTTCAAACACCGACCCGTTGGAAAATGGACCTCGTTGAAAGGTGACCAGTGGGGACCCCATAAGAACTCGTTTTTTATTATTATTTACGTAACCAAACTTTCCCGATGACTGGCCTCAGTCGACTATCTGTCTATCTTGCTTTGGAAAAAATGAATGATTCAAAATTTCCTAATGTCTTTCATTTTTTATCGAAAGCCAAGATTGATTTTTTTGTACATTTTTATCGTTTTTTTTTTGCGGATATGTAATGAGAAAATAAGTGCGAGAAATGAGCAAAAAAAACGATGTTCGGAAAAATAGCATAGGTCTGGGTTTGGGTGGTTTATTATGTCGCTTATAATGTCCTATTAACTGTCAGGGTCATTTTCAGGATGTGCCAGGTTCATGAAGGTAGGGGAAAGCCAGAATACCTGGAGAGAAAAAAAACAACACTACACCACACCACACACCACACAACAATACCACAACACACAACAACACCACAACACACAACAACATCATAACGACAACGGACAACACATCAACACACAACACAACATCATACAACAACACAACATAAAAATACAACAACAAACAATATCACATACACAACAAAACTTACAATAACACACAACAACACGACACAAAACAACACACAACACCACCACCACAACACACAACAACAATGCAATACCCAATGACACAACAACACCATACCACAACACATCAACATACAACACAACATCATAACAAAAACACAACAAAACATTATACAACAACACAGCACACAACAACACCACAACACACAACACAAACAATACACAACACAACACAACAAAACCACAACACACAACAACAACGCAATACACAATGACACAACACAACACATCAACATACAACACAACATCATAAAGCAAAACAACAGCACAACTCAACATCACACAGCACAACAAAACATCACACAACACAAAATACGACAACACCACACAAACACACATCGCACAATTCAATAAAACACAAACAACACATGACACAACAACATACCAAAACACACAACACAACACCACACAACACTACAACACCTCACTACACAATATTAAACACCACAAAACCCAACAACACACTACAACACATCACACAAAAACAACATACAACCCAACAATACACAACACTAACAATAAATTAAATGAGGTATTTTGTTACGATGATAACATTTTATACAAAATTTCAATTCGAGAATTGTTTGCGCAACAGCTATATATGTGTTTGTACTAAGGTCATTTTTCAACAGACATCCATTGAGACTTTGTATTTGCCAAGGTCACTTTTTCAACGGTCATTTTTTCAACAGTACCTGCTGTTGAGAGAATTGACCCTAGACGCTGTCAATTTTCAAAGGCAAGGTTCAATTTTCAACGCCATTTCGGGTGTCCGTTTTCAATGTTGAAAAATGATCCGAGGTCAATTATCAACATGTCCATTTTCAACGTTACACCGGCTTGAAATAATTCAACATTTTAGTGCCAAAGTCATTCAGGGGTTTCCTTTAAGAACTAGATCGGACATGGCACTTGGTATGTTGGGCCTTATTTCTTTGAAGGCAAAAGTCGAACAGTCTAAACTTCATTTTTTTGGTGCGATGTGTCGTCTGAGATCTTCGGCTTCTGCTGTTAAGGTTATACCAGAACACCTCGGTGTTCATAAAAGTACTAAAGGTGTCATTAACGACATCTGGGTTATCATCTTTAAGTACGACCTAGAAGAAATCTCGAACATATTTCTCGAAGACGGATTTTTCCCTTCCAAATAGTCTTGGAAATTGTTTGTTAAAAATGCTATTTATTGGAAAGAACAATTTGAATGGCATGTGCGCCTTAGCAATTGTGATAATTTTAGTCGATTTAAATGTTTGCATGGATCACTTCGTCCGTCGTCTCTTAGTTTCTTTGGAAACGCTTATCTTCTTTTCATGCTAATATTTGCAGTAGAGTATACGTAGCAGGTCTGTGGTTGTTAAGCCCACGTTGTAAGCTGTTTTGTGAGAAAGATAATGTGATATCTCATGATGCTTTAGCCCATTGCATACTTGATTGTAAAAATTATGATCTATTTGATCTACGTGATGAATTTGTGTCCTATTAGGGTACATTGTACATCCCTAATTATATACAGGAACTATTACCGGATGATGGGTATTCTATAAGATTTGCTTACGTTTGTTGTTGCTTTTCTGTGAAAGCTGCTGAATTCGCGTTTCAGTAAATATGTGTACATTTTTACATTTATATCATTATGTCTTTGAAGATGTCAGATTTTATTTAATCATTTTTTCTTGTTGATGTATTGAATCTTTTATCCCTCTATTATATATGTTTTCCTCTCAATTTTCTTATAATAATTTCTTTTTGTAATTTTTTGTTTTAAAGTTTTGTATATTAAACTCTTCATTTATGGAGAAATAAAGAAGAAGAAGAAGAAGGAAACACAAGCATTAGTGAAAATGTTGAATAATAAACATGTAATGGAACAAAAATGTCACACAGCGTAGTTAACAGGAGATCCCAGAGGGATCTTGGCACCCACCAAAGAGTGATTATGATTAAAGTTTGGATTTATTTTTTTCTGTTTTACCCTCCAACATGAATATTGATACTGAATTCACACAGGGAACCTTCACATAAAGTCTGCAACACATTTGTATTGTCAAATTCAATATGGCTACTGTCCAACATCTGTTTTGGTTTGTTCCTTCAGTGTTTTTCTAGGAAATATCAGTAACAAAGTTTAACTATCAAATCCATGATGGTGGCCTGTCAGCCTTCTAAAATGATCCTACACAGGTAATAATTCACAATTTGTTACACACTAAGTACTTTAGTTTTTGTTTTACATCCAGTTTGCTACTTCTGCATGTTTACTATGGACAGGTAAGGCTGCAGTGGAGGAGAAGGGAGAAAGTGATGGTCCCAATGGAAATAAAATCATCCAGGAGAGAGCATTTATCAATTCCCTGATGTGAGTTCTACCATTTGTACCATTTTAAACCCTGGGCCTCCCCACATTGTGATCAGTTACATTATCTAAAACAGTAGTTACAATAAGTGAATTGTTGTTGGACAGATGTGGAATGATAATCCAGTATGCTGGGTTATGTAACTGGACCAATTAGAGAGCTACACAACCAGACCTATGACTAGTAACTATAGTAACTATCCCTTATTGTCTCTAAATTATAATTTAGAGGAGGAGGCCAGGGCTACAGGTAACATCTGAACCAATAGCAATAATCTATTGGGTATATGATTCTACTCTTGGAGCTACATGTCAATATGGCAATCTTCACAAATAAGTTCATAATAATGCTTTGTTTGAAGAATCTTCCAATATGACCAAATTGAATCTGAGCACCACAAATATGATAGGTCGCACATAATTGACGACTACAGATACGTCCGAGATTAACGACAATGTCCAGTTGTGGTCATATCTTTTTTGTGGCCAAACACTGATTGACCACCTCCAAAAGATGACTGTTTTCTAAGGCAGCTGTCACTCTCTCTTTATCTGCTAGCTGTTTATTAACTGAAACAGAAAATTAAAATAAGTCATATAAATCATTACAAATATAGGTACCCATAAAATCTTTCCTTTGTTAGAAACTAGAATCAGAATTATCATAGTCACGAGAACAAAACTGTAAAACTTCACTCATCCCAGGTATATTATAAACAGAGAGTGGGTAGGTGTGTAGGGACAGCCTTATACTATTAAAGGGACATAACCAACAACAAATGAATGGTCTAAACAACAATTTCCATTATGTTCCATCAACATTTTGGAAATCTCTTAAGTTAAAAAAAAATTCAAACATTACTCATAAGAAGAACAAAACGGGCACAGGATTTTGAGCTTGGATTTATCTACATAACAATAAAACATGTTTATAACAAACGCCCCGCTTACAACAAATTCATGGTTCAGTAACTTTGGTTCCCCATCAATATTCCTATAAGATGTCTGTACTATATGTAAAACAAACTATGCATATATTGAAGTTATTCTGATTGTCCCCAGACTTTCTTTACATCTGTGTCTTACTGTAACAATCCTACCTGCTTCCTCTGATGCATGACTGCCAGGTGTAATCGTCACATCAACCTTAAACAGAAAGATTCTTAGTTTTATAACTTATATAATTTACCATACATCATTAATCATTCACATCAATATAAGTCAATGTGCTTTATTTGTATATCGTGTCACTTCATCAGTGAAAGATAGGATTGAGTTATAAACAATTTATTGCAATATCATATATCATATAATTGTGTTCATTTATTTACTGTTTTATGTTCTTTTAACAGACAGGATCTTTTAAAATGTGCCAGGTTTAAATGGAGGAAAGTAGGAGTACCCAGAGAAAAAACACTGACCTATATAATAGTTAGTACCTGGACTGCTCCATATGAGATGCAAATTCGAAACCAAAAGGTCAAGGGCTTTTGTCTATTAACTAATTAATAAGAGGGGGAGGGGTTTTAACATACTTATGAAACTTAATAAGAAAGTAAGGAATTGATTTTTTCCTGTGAATCTGAATAAGTAAATATGTAGGAATCATTTGTCTGTAAAATTAACAAAGACAGAATTTCTTATTCCAATAAACTTCTGTACCTTGAATCGTGATGGTAAAGCACGAAGGAGTTTCACCCTGATAGACAGACCAATCAGTGTTGCCATACTGCAGTGTGGAATTGTGGGAGTAAACTCTATCTGGACGAGATTGTTTTCATCGTCAACCTACAAAACAATATAGTCCTATAGTCTACTCTCTGGAATAGATTGATCAGATCTTCTATCTACATTAATATAAAGATCTCTTGATTATAATGCTACTTTATTAAAAAAAATACTCAAAATCATAGTAATTGTTATAGCATTGTTCATATGGGCTGGTTTGGTAAAAGTATGACTGTAGCCTAGAAAACTAACATACATAAAAATAATGAAACATCTTTTATGTCAAAAACATGTCACTAAGTGAATAACAAGATCCTGACAGCCACCACTGATGAAAGCTGGATCCTTTCTCTGCTTTTCTCTTCTTTACTTTTTCATTAAACCTTTGATAACATACTAAATACTAATAATTTTTTTCAATTTCTGCTTTTCCACCAATAAGGACCAAAAAGAACTCATATGTGCAATAATGAGAACTATCCCTTAGGTATTCTGTGAGAAAGATGCCTGCAATGCTTTCCTAGAAATATGGTAGCAATTATAAACCATCAAAATCCGACACAAACTTGCAATAAAACCTTACCAATAGTACTGTATTATACTATTTCGGCCCAAAATGTCTCTTGGAATTCTCAAATTTCCTTGTTTTCTCTATCAAATTGATTGCACATACTCAAAACAACACATATAATCCTATATCAATGTAGATTAAGTCAGTTGTTACAATAGCAGTATTTTAACACTGGCGTCAAAGTCTTAAAAGGCATTGAACAGCATGCACACACTCTTCTATCGAACAGACTGAATGTGCATCGACAATAAAAATATCTAACAACTGTTTTATTGTTAATTACAGCTGAACTTTGTCAATCCATACTTATTACTTATATTACTGAGAAACATTATTTGATCCAGTTTTAGAAACAATTTGAATGTCTCACCAGATCTTTCAAGAAGCACTCACTATAATAGTTTTTTTTTTTTCAAATTTCACCCTGGTCCCGTTGACATCATGTAAACAAAGTTTGACAGTACGATAGTAGACAACATCCTTCATGTAAGCTAAAAAAAAACTTTATCTCTCACCTTTACTTTGGAGTTTTCCACAACATTTAGCTCTTCTAAAGTCAGGGGGTGCTCTGGATCATTGATGTTTCGAATCATGTCTAGAAGGAAAACAAAACATTACAACAACTCAAAATGACCACATATGTACACTGATTAAAGGATAATAGACAGCACAGCTCAAACAGCCCACTTTCATTTATTTATCTATATCTTAAGATAGTAAAATACTGATTGACTGGTTTACACACACAATTAAATGAAAACTAATTATCCACATAAATAAAATCTATAACCTGTATGTGATCAAGATGCCAGGATTATCTCAGTCGAGGGCAAGATTTTGTAACATAATCCAAACTGAGGTATTATAATTTGGGATGGGACAAAATCTTAGTCGAGACTGAGATAACCTGATCTCAATCACATACATAATTAATTTTTAGATATATCTAGCTGTAAAATAAAACCCCATTTTTATTTGTGTTCAGAGTGTAAGAGTATCCTGTCTGGCGCTCTCAAGAAAGCTAATTGTAAAAAGATAATTGCTTGTGTAATATATGGTCCTACAAGTAGGGTGTTAGAATTGTACTTGCAGGTACCCCTATTTTGTTACACAAATGCAGGATTCTGTGAAATGAAAATGGAAAAAGTTGTTTTAAAAATTGTATCAAATAAGGGCATCATAATTTTCAGATAGCCATATAACTGATTGAAGACTTTGTATTTTTGTGTATGAACTATTGAATTCTATTATCTCCCTTTGTTAGAAAGTGACAATTTATTAGAATGAATATACGTACCTGGCCTACTATACCTTTCGGCCGGGTACGAATTGGTACCTATGTGTGGTAGTGGATCATAAGACGTCAAATTCATAATTTGTAGACTTTCCGTATAGTTTTCCTTCGAAAGGACCATCATATATATGTGAGAAAAATATTTCTCGCTGTGAATTTGATATTTGATATGGTTCAGTTTTATTGCCTCGTGGGTAAGTGATATCAAACAAGTAAGATAAAATACATACAGACATTTTAATAATGGTTTGCACAAGCATTTCTTTGCTCCATTAGCAGCAATACATGTAGGCACCAATTGTAGCTCTAAAGTTGACACCATTATTGGAATAAAAGTTTTTTGAGCTACAATATTGCAGCTAACAATTTATGTGCTCTTCATAGACTAGAGTGTATAACCATCAGGGAAATTTAGTGCAAATGTCATGGTTGATTGACTTTTATCTGCATTCTATTTTTAGCCCCATAGTAAGCAATAGAGGTGATTTTGTTTGTGACTTTTACAAACATTTAGATAATGAAATTTGTTTCCATTTGAGTAATAATGTGGAAAGTTGTATTAGTGATGATGTCATGTAAAAATCATCACACCCTTTTTTCAAAACAACTTCATCATTTTTCATTTCACAGCATACTGCATTTGTTTAACAAAATTATCCCTCAAATATAGGATTGTTACTCAAATGCAGGACTATCCTGGCAATGTCCCCAAACTGTTAAAGTAAAATTGTAAAAGTCATTTTTCAAGTATAAATTCTGACTGACCTACAGTTTTTGATACAGGCTTGTGAGGGCTTTGTCAAGGCTTGTCTGAAAGCAATGTAATATCACCTTGTCTGTCTTTAATTAATAAACGAACAACTAGGAACAACCAGTCAAACTGTATAATCACAGGAGTTTGATGTTCTGTCAATAACATATATATAGTATAAATATGGTCAAGTGCCCTAAATTCGTCAGGGACCTGTTTTCGTCATGTTTACAATTTTGCTTATATCTCATGAACTATCGCGTGATTTCATAAAGAGTGTCGTCTGCCAAAGCAGATTTGATCAAGGAAGATTTGTCTTGCTTAAAAAAGATTGTGTGCTATAACCAAGTGATTTTATAAAAAACGATGTAGCAATATACCCCAAAATGAAGGTATTTTCTTAAGTCCATTTTCAATGAAATTTTAAAACCCTGCCATCAACGTTTGACTGTCCATGTGCACTGATCAGCAGAATGTCAACAAAGTACCGGAAATCACATGTCTGATCATGTGATTCGTAGCTCAGATTTTGGGTTATTACAAATTATTTTGGCGATTCAACTTACCCGAAATTTTTGGTGCGGTAACTGTTGAAAACATAACGTTATTTTATGTAAACAGAGGTTGTTGACCACTTTAAGGACAAAATATTATATATTTGTGTTTGAATAAAAATGGTACTTTTATATTTATCTTGCTGCGGTTTGTCGATATACGGTAGATTTGATAACCCCTGGACTAATATTGGTCTTTATATTCTTAATGCGTATTTGAGCAAATACAACTATATACAATATTCATGCTATATAATAGGGAACCCCAAACCTGGAATGAAATTCATTTGTGGCCAAAATTTTGTTTTTTATATTGTAGATAGGGGCATATTTCTGTATATTTATTCTAAAGCATTGATACTTATATAGGTCTATATTATTGACAAGAAAGTCAAAAATCCTTGTGGTATAATCGTATAAAGGACACCTGATGTTTGTGTCAGTGGTTTCCAAATGCACTTACATTTTTACGATATATTCTAAAATTTATACACACTTCAAATTTATACTAGTAGGTCTTTATTATTGACAGAACGTCAAACTCCTGTGGTATAATCGAAAAAGGACCTGATGTTGTGTCAAGTGGTTACAGAACGTCAAACTCCCTGTGGTATAATCGAAAACGGCCCTGATGTTGTGTCAGTGGTTTCCTAATGCACTTACATTATTCGATCATTCTAAAATTTACAACACATCATATTTACCGAATACTTCTCTGTCATCAAACTTGTCCACTATATCGTCATCTTCCTTCGTCTGGGGTGACATGTCTTTCCTTAGTTGGCCTCATAAACAGTCGGATTCGCATTGTCTAACGTGCCAGTCATTTTTTTCAACCGGAAGTGGTACAGGAAGTTATACTTGTGGTTTCATATAAAATTCCTTGCGTTAACAATAAGGTAATTTATATTAATATAAATAATAAGTAAAGCCTATTTAGCCTTGTATACAAGCTTATATATTTCATTTTAACTGATTCATATTAACAAAAACTCGTATAATTCTCTGTACTCTTCCAATTAAGAGGTGTAACTCACATGGAAATCGTTTCGTTTTATTATATTACGAAATGTAATATTGGATAAACTCGCGGGAAACAAAGTGAAAGTAGGTACGATACTATCTATGACTGAGGATCTTACAGTGCATGCTTTTTAACAACCTCCTGGGGCACATACTACCTTATCCTCTAAATGGTTCCAGTCAATGACTGTACGCACAAAGAAGGCTCACAGGTGTGTGGTCGTTACCGTGAGGGGTTTTGAATTTCTCGGTGACATTTTTTTTTTTGTGATGAGATTATTTTGTAATACTTCGCTTTAATTTTTCTTTTGGGTCGTTTGTTTTTGTAGCTACTCATCTATGGGGTATGTTGGCCCGGTAACGCCACACTCTCCTCCACACACTTAATATAGGGATGGCCTCTGATGTTCACAGTTTCAGTGTCTGAAGCTGATGATATTTTATCAGATCTCGTGCATTCTTCTGCTGCATCTAAAAAGAATTAAAAAACATGTTAGGACACAAAGCCAAAATACCTAGTCATTACAATATCATTCAAACATGATAATGGGAAATCCCATATATCCTACCATCTGTGGAAAAAAGCCTATTTCCATCCTGGGCTTGTCTCTGTAGAAACCTCAAGTTCGCTTTAACCACCTATGTTAAAGACCAGGCCTATCACGACCCTGTGTTAAACCAATCTCTAGAGTTCGTTTTGCTCAGTATGGGACCCTTGAAATAATCATAGGGACATCCAGTAAAATAGGAAATGGTACAAAGTTAAGAGCAGCAAGATTTGTCACAAACAAACAGAAGAAACAGCCGTCCAAGTATTGGTGGACATGATATATTTACATAAAATTAAAACTGGCACGACTCTCTAGAACACAGTAATAGGAAAGGGACTTGTTGGCGACTCACATACTCCTACAATGTAAGAGGTTTATATGCAAGACGAGACACTTTGGAAAACATTACATCGTGTCTAACCTCTAACTTTCCGTTAGGCCTATTAAACCTGATGCAGAGTGGTTAACGATTTTCAAATTTTGGATTGTGACAATATAAATCGTATTAAATCATATTTAATATGTCATCAAAGTCAAATACCTACCTCCTTTTACATAAATCCAACATTCTCTTTTGACAAGAATCAGGCCGTAAACATCCAATCTAAAACAATATATTACAACTCACTAACGTAAACTTGTCATAACCCAGACAAAACTTCATGATGAAAAGCGATCCGCCCGGTAAACAGAAAAAAAAAAAACGAATTGCAAAGTCCCCAAAATGCTTGATCTGCCTTTACTTCTTACTTGTATTCTGCCCGCTTGAATTCACGTTCCCCGTTTTTTTTGTAGTAACCAGGCCGGCCATATTTAAAACTAGGGTCAAAATGTTACGGAAGGGATTCGATCATATTATAATCTGCTTAAAAATGAGAGTCGTACAGTCAGCAAAATAACGTCCTGACAAAAAAACCAGGCTGACCAGTCGACTCTCATGTTATGGGAGATTAGCGACTAAACCAGGGCCTATCATTTTTTTTTTTTTTTAAAATAACACATGATAAAATAAACATTAGAAAAGAATACTCGTTCCTCCATTACGCAAACACAAGACATGCACATCCGTACACATATCAGACTTCCTCATGCAGAACAAACTAAACACGTAAATAATCCATTTTTTCCTAGAACCATAACAGACTGGAATTCCTTACAACCACAAATTCTCTCAAAACCCTTCAACTACAGCATCAAATCAGCAATCATTTTCTGCCTATTAAACTTCTTTTTTTTTTTTAAACTCACTCCCAATTTGGACATAAACTCTCAGCTTGATGAAGGTGGTCAATAATAAATATTGATGTAGAATGTAGATGCATCCTCCCTCCCTTGCATTGTAAGTTGTTGATAATGATCTGGCTGCCAGTCTTTGTATTCTTAGGGTCCCAAATTATTGCACTATACTCTAGAATTAAGTGTAAGAAGAACAGTGGGAAAATACACATTCCTGTCCGAGTGCCGGCCGACCAGGAATTGAACGCCCTGGTCCTCCGGCCGTGGAAATCTACGGCCTCTACTGACTGAACCAAAGACAGCATGCTCCGTCAGCTAGCTGAGTGACAGAGACCATTATTTAAACGCTTAATTTACAAGTACACAACACGTAACATACCGACCCGCTCCTTTTACCGAAGCACACAAGGTAAAAAATATGTTATTTTGTATGCAGGTAGTTGGGCTGTGTTTCAGGTTCCTTGGTTTCAGGAAAGCCACAATATGTTGAGATAGTTTTTTATTGCCAATTTTTGATACAACGCGACTAAGCATTTGTATTAATGCTAATCGGTTTATTATTGATGATGTAGGATCTGCAATAGCGACTTGCACCTTACAATGACATCTAGTGGTGACCTCTTGTTGTTATATGAGTGTCCCATTTCAAATCTTCCGAAATAGTAAGACCAAGATATAGAATGTTTTATTTTATTTGCTCCATGATTTTTCTTTTTTATGTTCATGATGTAGCATTTTTTTTGCATTAAATTCCATTCCCCCAATTAATTGTTTGCCCATTTAAACCAGATCATGTAGGTAATCTTGTAATTAATTGATACAGTTGGTAGTAGACTAATGGTTACACATTGTGCACACGGTGTGAAACTACGACGTGGACACGGAGTGCACGAGATTTAGACTACAGGTAGACACGGAGTGCACGTGAGGTTTAGACTACAGGTAGACATGGAGTGCAACAAAGATTTAGACTACAGGTAGACACGGAGTGCACAAGATTTTTCGACTACAGGTAGCACAGCGGAGTGCACAAGATTTTCGACTTACAGGTAGACACGGAGTGCTACTATGTGTGAACACGGTGTCCACTACAGTTGGACATCGTGTGTCCAGATAATATGTCCACTACATTCTGACCACAGACAGACTAGTATGTATGTGATTACAGAGATAGTCCTATATGGAACTAAATGGAAATATTTATTGCGATCAGAAACATACTATTTATTGCAACATAAAATTGCCATTAATTACTGAAAAATCAATCGTACTGTAATGTTTATTTGAATTGATACATTTAAAAAGTATAAATGTTTCAGATACATATCATCATACAATTTAATTTAATATAAGGATGTTTGAGTAGAAGTTTATAAAATGCAAATTAACTGCAATAGCAAATTAACTGCAGCATAGCAAATTAACTGCATGCTTACAAGGTTTCACTAGTGAATATAAAACTAACGAAATTTCCTCGTTTTTGGTAGTTTTTAAACCAACAACTCTGAGTTTTTCAGCGTGTCACGATTATATTCAGAGTGGTGAGGTTATAATTCAGTATGGTCAGGTTATATTCAGAATTGTAAACCGAAAAACTCAGCGCTTTATTTTATTCAGAGTGAAGACCGAAAAACTCAGAGTGGAAGATTAAATTCAGCGTTTGTGTCAGATTAAACTCAGCTATGTTCGGTCCTTATACATGTTTTCAGTATGAAAAAATCGTAATCTCATCCAGCGTGTGCCGAATATAGTCAGCGTGTCAGATTAAACTCCAGCATGGTTCGGTTATAATTCAGAGGGAAGATCGAAAACTCAGAGTGGAAGATTATATTCAGCGTGTCAGATTAAATCAGCAATGTTCAATTACTTTCAGTGTGAAAATCGTAAACTCAGTGTCCGATTATATTCATCGTGTTCTGTTAAATTCAGAGTTGTCCGGTTCATTAATGTTTCATAAATGTGTTTTTTCCTATATAAAACTAAAGTAAACTTGACCCCCTCCCCAGTGGGAAACATGAGACCCCCAGGGTCCTATTATTCACAAGTTTTGTTAAAGGACTTTAAAGACCTTTTCCATCTATGCAGAGTATTTGATTCAACCAGTTCCAGAATTTCAGAAGAAGATTTTTGGCGAGGGTCACCTCGCCATTGTGATCGTGGTTGCAAAATTCTCAACACAGTCAATTTCCTCAATATGATTGGCTTAGAAATTGCTCGCAGATACTAGCGCTCCCTAGCGGCAGTGTATTCAACAACTTTGATTTTACCGGGAATTTTAAATAGCAAATTTTGAATATGAAAGTTACTGAAATAAGCATATCTGTAACGTTGAAATAGGAATAGTATATTACGGCTTTTCATATCCTTACTATATACACTATCCAAAAGATCTTCTGTTTGAAAATTTTCACACCTGATTGTTTACAAAGTATCTAGACTTTTCGTCCCCAAAATGGTCGTTTACAATGAATGAAGACGTTTCGTCCCAAAAATGCTTCGCTCCGAAGCTGGTTCCCCCCCAGACGTTTACTCCCTATTAGAGACGGTTATTCCGCAACGGAAAAAAATGAAATCAATATTTCACCTCGAACATCAAAATTGATACCATAATGAATTTTGTAAATTGAAATCAAATTTGTCTCGGAGCAAATACATTCCATGGCGAAATGGAGATGCATTTATCACGGCTGTGTTATGGCACATGGCCTTACTACAATGGAAGAAAGACAACTCTAACAAAATTTTGGACAAAAAACTTTGGTCTACTGATAAAATAGCACGTGACAGACGGTGTACATTTTGTAAATGTACCCAAGGTGGCATAATCTTGAAACTAAAGGCAGTTAATAAGGTATGAATATTAACCACATGCCATAATTATCGATAATTTCATAAGCACATGTAAAAGCACGTTCAGAGATTACCACTAAACCATACTTTTAAAACATTTTAGTTATTTTCACCGCAGGAGCTTGATGTTCTGATCATATACATACAGCATATTCATTAAACTAGATAATACGAAGTAAAAATTTTTGGCCGAATGACATAAATCATAGTATGGAAATGTTCATATAACTGCGAAGTGTATAATTTTTGAACTACTAGATCGACGAAAATGTCAATTTCTTATTTTTCATAATTCTTTCCTGATCGTAAAACCTCCGTAAAACAGCACTTAAAAAAGCTGTTATCAATTGTAAAAATGTAGAGAAAAACTGTTAATTGTGATTAGCAATTTATCTGAGTTATATTTTTACCAACAAGCATCAGAGATTAGCAATCAAAACTTACATAAACATATTCCCGACTCTCACTTGCATTGTGTGATCACTCTAGCGGAACTAATATCTCTACCACCTGGCACAGTCTTACAAATGCAATCGTCGACGAAAAAGCCCAACATGATCACTGTTTTTTAGTGCGATTTACATCATAGGGTGTGAGCAATGTAATTTCAGTAATTACTCTGTTAATACATTTATTGTTTCCTTATGTTTTACAGAATGTCAGCATGCATGTATCACTTTTTCAACTGGAATCAGTCTAGGAGAAGAATTGTGTGAACAAAAAGAAGTAATTTTCAACTGTGGAAGCTTAATATATGTAATCATTTTCAATCCGAAAATAATTACTATCATCATCTTCAAATTCCTTATTTGTGAATTTAACTGTAATATGATTTAAGCATATACCTGATATTTGTTTATATTCTTTGACATGTACATGCTTTGAAATGAAATGAATAAATAAAAGATTATTTAAATTTAAAACACAATATGACATTAGCTGTTTTATATTTTTTGTCAAAAACATATTAAGCTTAATTATCGTTCATAACACACTAATCATCACCTTCGAGACAATTTAATGAAAATCAATTAAACATTAATTTGTATAACACAGGTGCTTCTTATGTTTTCCCCGCCTTGACTATCAATGTTCCCTGATCACTCTGAAAGTATGATTTTTACCTTTTTTTTTCGGTCACCACATGAACTGCCTTTAAATCAATCACACCAATGAGACATACATTTACTACATTCATTATAACACTGTAAGGCAATTCATGCAAGATCAGCGAACATTGTTGATTTACCTTGAATATCTACATGCACAGTATGGTACCATATGTAACAGGAGAGGAGAAAATGTAGCGGCAAGACCGGGATTCGATCCCGGAAACTCTCCGAACACTAGCTTATCATGAGTGCTCTACCGACTGAACTACCTGGTCATCGATAATCGACCCAGTCCAGTCCCGCTACACTCCTCCCTCCTTTTTTGAATACATACGAGACCCTTTCAAACACCACAGCCGTTGGTTTATTTAGTTGGATGCCAATTCTGTAACAGGAGAGAAGAAAATGTAGCTCTTCCGACTGAGCTACCTGATCACCGATAATCAACCCAGTCTGATCCCGCTACAAATATTTATCTGGTTATTTTATCTCCCTTCCTATTTTCAATCTACCTTTATGACATAGAATCTTACCTGGTGGAAAAGAATATTTTGTCTTACAAATCTTGACAAATTATGCACACTGTGATTGTTGGAAGCTAAACTACGTATCCGCTAGCTGATTGCTGTTGATTGTTAATGATCTCTAAAACACACTAATTACTTATTGTGCCAATTTAAGTAAATATATTCTTCTCTTTTCAAATATTTCTGATTACTATTCATGTGTAATATCTTAAACATTGACATGTGCAAGGAGAACGGCGGTCCAGAACCGCCGATGTTTTGGACATCTGCTAGATATTTCAGTTTCAGGTTACGGTGGCCAATAAAAGAAAACAAACACAATGCAGTTTTTCATATGTTATTTCTTCTAAATACAACATTTTTTGTGCAAGTTGTCAAGCATTTATGGGGAATATTTTGCATTGAAATTGTCACCTTCATACATCGGTTTTGGGACTCCCTGGACATTGTTTTCCCCCATTTTTTTGATGCGCTAAATATACTGATAGTAGATTTTTTAAGCATTTTCAGCCCTAAAAAGTACCTGCACAAATTATACCAGTTTTTACGGTATATGATATTGGAATATATCCCAAACTTTTTATCATATTATTTGCCAATAACACTGTTATGATATCAGAAATATCTGATGGTCTACAACAAATGTTATGAATTTTAACAATATTGCATAACGTGGAAAATTAGAGCTTAATATCAGAAAGATAAAAATTGTGATATTCTCAAGACGTAAATCGGTACAACAACACCAGTTGATGTTATGGAATACAGAATTAGATTTATAAGAATTGTTTACATATCTAGGTACAGAAAATAATGTTAATGGTAGCGTTTTTAAAGAAAAGAAAAAAACCTGCTGAACAAACAATTAAATCGGTGTTTGCTATTTATAAGAAATAAAGGAATGCATCTCTTCCTGTTCATCTTAAACTGAAAATATTTGATTCACTTGTAATGACAGTTTTATTTTACTCATCAGAGGTATGGGGGATTTGAAAATAAAAAGTGTAGAAAAAATCATTTGTAATTTTGTAAAACAATCCTGAAGTTAAGAAAGTGTACAAACAATTTCATGGTCTATGGTGAGCTAACAAGTTATCCGGTTTGAATTGAAGTTCGGATACAATGTATATCAATCAACTTGCTGTTTTACAAAAGAATAATTACAAAACTTGTAAAAGTAGATCAATTCACCAATTTATTCAAAAGTCACATGGTGATATTGACAAGTCTTCTAGAGGACAGATATTCTATATCTAAAACATTTTGACATAGAAAAGTTTGCCTCTTGTCTTTCTCTGCTGCAAAACAATACTTGTTAACTGATACTGTACGTGTCCCAGGAACTTGATGACAATAGTCATTAAGAATGGATATTTTCATTAACATCAAATTAACAAGGAAAATGCTAAAGGTGTTATAAAATCATTTGACATATAACATCATAGGAAATATTAGAATGGGCTTCCAAGATTTTAGTATGTGTCTCTTATTTTACACCTTGGTGTCCAAGGAATCCTCAAAAGTCCAAACTGGAAGGAACACCAGCCAAACTTATTTCTTATTGAACAAAACTACAGTAGTATTGACCTTAGAAATATATTCCTCCTATCCTCGAGACCGAGCCATTTAGTACTTCCAGTACTTTGATTAAGGTTTCTCATGTCCTTTTTGTGTATCTATCATGAAAACTAAATTTCTGTCTGTTTTCAATACGGAACTAAGTGTAAAGTGTAAACAAAGTGTCATAATCGCTTAACCTAGTTGTAATCGCTGTAAACCTTGATGGTAACCGCCACTAAGACCTTTTCTTTACCTGGTTATAGCTAAATAATTTGAGGCAGTCACTATGAACTCAACAGTTAGATTTAGGGTTAGCACTAAAATCAGTCCTATTGATTTCTAAACTTTTATTTCTTAGTGGTGCGATTTTTGTGCCGTCAGCATAGGCTGCTAGTGTCACTGTATATCTTTTGTTTTTCATGTCCCGTACTATACACCCTAACTTCCTTTTCTCCCTTTAGTTCCAGTGTTGATTTCCCTGGTATGTCAAACCACACCGGAGTTTCATCCATGTTTGCAATATGCATGTCGGGATACTCTCGAAGCCGCCGCATCCTGATTACAAATTAAAAAAAACTGTCAATACGGTTATCAATTAATGACACGGCTATCAATTAATGACACGGCATGTTGGGCGACGTGTGTTGATCTCCTAAATGAAATATTATGTCTTTTTTGAATTTTGCGAACCATCCATATGAAGCTTTGAAGGACTGACTCCCGTTTGCTTTGTGCATTCGTAAGGCCTCAAACCGTAGCGCTTTCCGGTGACCCGGATACCTGCCTCTCTTCGGTCGGTTAGCCATTTCATTAAGTTTTTGTCTATATCTTCATAATGAACATGCCTTCCACCTCCCTTGCAACGCTTAGATCTTTTAGTCAGAGTTTTTAAATTATCTTTTTTTTGGCACCAGTCCCGCACTCGTTTCCTGTCAACGTGAAACACCTTCGCGGCAGCATGTTTGCGAAACCGACTACCTTTAGTTTAAAGGCAACGTCATAATTTCGCTTAAAATTAGCTCCCGACATGCTGATTACAAGGTAGGGAAACCGACTACCTTTAGTTTAAAGGCAACGTCATAATTTCGCTTAAAATTAGCTCCCGACATGCTGATTACAAGGTAGGGATGTGTTTGGAATTAAACTGACTAATGCTAGATTTTATTTCACAATTTTTGTGACGTAATGCAAGTGGTGAGAGAACACGTTTGACATAACCTAATTACCCGAGTACTGCAGACGTCTAGCCAGAAATTGACACGATTCACACACAAGAACAGGTTACCGGAGTGCAAATGACAACAATGTTCATGCTAACATCGAGGCCATGTAATGTCTTTGTTTGTTTGTTTAACAATGTTTCAAATATGACCCACAAGAACAGGTTACCGGAGTGCAAATGACAACAATGTTCATGCTAACATCGAGGCCATGTAATAGTCTTTGTTTGTTTGTTTAACAATGTTTCAAATATGACCCTACAACATTGATGGCTGTGTGTGAAATGGTATGTGACCTGACGAACTTATGAGTCGGAAATTTTGTGTTCTATTAAACGCCCCCTTTGAAAAATTTCACGCCCCCGGGGCGTTTATTGGAATGAATACGGTACTCCATCTTAGTTTACCGGTGTGGTATATACTCCATCTAAGTGTACCGGTGTGGTATATACTCAATCTATGTGTACTGGTGTGGTATATACTCCATCTTAGTGTACCGGTGTGGTATATACTCAATCTATGTGTACCGGTGTGGTATATACTCCATTTTAGTGTACCTGTGTGATAAATACTCCATCTTAGTGTACCGGTGTTGTATATACTCCATCTTAGTGTACCGGTGTGGTATATACTCCATCTATGTGTACCGGTGTGGTATATACTCCATCTTAGTGTACCGGTGTGGTATATACTCCATCTTAGTGTACCGGTGTTGTATATACTCCATCTTAGTGTACCGTTGTGGTATATACTCCATCTATGAGTATATAGCTCCATCTTAGTTGTACCTGGAGTGTGGTGCTTCAACTCCATCTATGTGTACATAGTGTGGTATATACTACCATCATAGTGTACCGGTGTGGTAGAATACTCCAACTATAAGTGTACAGATGTGGTATATTACTCCATCTATGTGTACAGGTGTGGTACATACTCCATCTATATGTACAGGTGTGGTATATACTCCATCTATGTGTACAGGTGTGGTATATACTCCATCATAGTGTACCGGTGTGGTATATACTCCATCATAGTGTACCGGTGTGGTATATACTCCATCTATGTGTACCTGTGTTGTATATACTCCATCTAAGCGTACTGGTGTGGTATATACTCCATCTATAGATCATCCATAGATCAAAATTCATAATCGAATGAAAATAACCAAATCAGGTTGAAATTTCCATCTAATATAGATCATGATAATAAAGCTTTAGTAACTAGGAAACAAAAATCAACATCTAATATTCCATATATACTTTTTATTAGATAGAAATTATGCATACATTCAAATATACTCCCCCCCACACACACACATCCATCCCCCCCCCCACCTTCCCCCACCCCACCACCCACACCACCCCCCCCCCACACACACACACCAGCGTTTTACATAGATAAATCAATTCTTCATTACTCGGATCTTGTCCTTAATTTGCTGACATGTGTACTTCATCCTGATGTTAATGGGTGCCTTTTCTCTAATACACTGTATCGGAAGGCACAGACCAATTTAGCCATATGCCTTCCTCAGTTCTTCTTCCTGTCCCGCGGACCACCCCGCACGCCTACTGCTTACTGTAACTGAAACAAAGGTAATGGAACTTATTTTTTCTTTCTAGATGTATAAACCGTATTCTATTCTGTGAATTTATTCTGGAAATTGAGCTGGATATGACATAGAATAATAGACAATGGAAAATTGAATCCAGATACATCAGTAAGTGGCATAGTGATTCATAGCACTATAAAAAGCTCAGCAGTTTGGAGATATACAAAAGACACAACATGAATATACCGCAGTCTCCCAAAACAATACATAGCATACAAGGGCGTCCTTACATGAAAAGCTTGTCGTTAATCAATCAAACAAACAAACAAAAAAATCTTCTTTGCCGGGCAGTTTGAAACACCAACAAGGAAGCTGTCATCCTGTAGTTTCTGCATCTGCTTCATCATCCTCTTCATCCTCATTAAGAGGCCTCTTGACAAAGGATGATAAGCGTAATGTCCATGAATCATCAGGATGATCATCTTTCACCTTCTCAACAAGATTTTCTTGGTCGATGAAGCTATGGATAGTTTTCCGTCACTAATAATAGATAAGTTTTCGGATATCTTCCTTGCTAGGAAAGAACCTTCGGTTGATTATCAGGGAAAAGCTCAGTCCTCACAAAGTGTTTAATATGACGTTGCATTTCCCTGGCATTGAAAATCCCCTCATCAACAAGAACTGTTACAGAACAGAATATGCGTATAGGAGGGTTGTATACCCAATTATGGGTATGGTAGAGGGGAATATTTGGTTGTATCTGGTGTGGTATTGGTATCTGAAACCAAGCAGGGGATAGCACCCATAATGTAATGGTAGCATCCTATTAGGGTGGGGATTCAAAATTGTACAAATGATGGGGCTGACCCCCCGGGGGCCTGAAGGGTGGGGTCAATTTGTATATTTCCATATAAACGACTTCTTCTCTGAAACGCATGATATAGCACTCATAAGGTGGGGAATCAAACTTGAACAAATGATGGGGTAACCCCCGGGGTCCTGAGGGGCGGGGTCAATTTGGCTATTTCCATATATATGACGTCTTCTCTGCAACTAAGCATGTGATAGCACCCATAATGCAATGGTAGCATCCTATTAGGGTGGGGATTCAAAATTATGCAAATGATAGGGCTGACCCCCGGGGGCCTGAAGGGCGGGGTCAAAAAATGGTCAATTTGGCTATTTCCATATAACCAATTTATTCTCTGCAACTAAACATGGGATTACGCTCATAATGCAATGGTAGCATCCTTATAGGATTTGAAATTGTACCAATGATATGGCTGACCCCCGGGGCCTTAGAAGGCAATAGAAGCGGGATCAAAAAGGTCAATTAGGCTACTATTTTCTTATAAATTACTTCCTCTCTGAACCTATGTATTTAAGATAGCATATTTGTATAGTATCAATAGCATCGTTATATGGTTATGATTAAACTTTTATGGTTAAACTTTTGGAGTCAATTTTCCAAATTTTTCTAATTGTCAGAGTCTGTGATGATTACTAAAAAAAACAGTTGAGCGATACAGGCCTCTTGTTCAATGTCCTGCCATTGTTGTAAAAGTCGTATGACAAGTATGATGTCCAAGTAGGGTGAAATGGTGTAATGTCCAATCTGATTAAAACACAAATCCTTATTATCACTACGTTGATAAGAGGATCTGACAACATTCCTTTAGAGGTCACATTCCGGTGACCTATAGAAATGGCCAATCAAATTGCTGCTGTCTGAATCTTGACTGGGGACGATATAGTTTGAATGTAGTGATTTCGCTCAAATAGCACAATTAAGCTAAATGTATATATGTCATGGGACAAAATGGAGTTATCAATTGACATAACAATGTGTAGAAATGAAGGACAGGTGGCAAAAAGGTCATCCGAACATTCCCTTATGGGATGTTGTCAGTTCATCTATTGAATTAATCAGATAGTGATATTTCGGACACTTCAACACTCGATTTGCTGCATACTTATCTGCCCTGCAGGTAGGGTATTAGTTAGTTGACCTTATTGGATGATCGTGAAAGGCGACTAAAATTAGGATATTATCTTTTTTCTTCGTAACTGACTTTATCTTTCCTAATGCCTCCCTTGGCACCGCCTCACTTTTGGCCTTTTCACACACTCTACACACTGCATACATGGGAGGCCGTCCTTACATGATCCTGGCTGTTAAATTATCAAACAAAAGTAGAATGGGAGTGCCTGTATTTCTTATGGGTTTTGATGTCATGTCCCAGATATCTAGCAAGCATTTGCAGTCATATCCAGGATCCATTCTGAATAAAATACAGATCCTTATAACCTCTCTGTTAAATATAGGATCTGAGAACATCCCATAAAGGGTCACGTGTACTCCAGATCACATACATTTTCTACACATTGCTACGTCAATTGATAATTTTGTTCGAGTATACATATACATTAAGCTTTGGGCGAGATCACTACGTACACGAGAACAATTCGGACAGCTTTTTTCAAACTATTTAGTCCCCAGTCAAGATTCTGACAGTGCCAATTTGATTGGCCATTTCCAAAGATCATCTTGCCGTGACCCCTAATGAGATGTTGTCAGATAACGTAGTGATAATAAGGGTCTGTATTATAATATACAGGGAGTAGGACGACTGGTTCACCTGTTGTCAGTATAATGTGACCGGGTGGGGTGTGTTGATTGGTGTCTTCGGCGGCATGCTTCAGTGATATAGCACTATAAAAAGGGCAACGGTTCCACTATACAAGAAGACACAACACGAACATACTGCAGTCTCCCAAAACACGCACCTCGCACAACATACATGCAACACACCGCATACACGGGAGGCTGTCCTTACATGACCATAGCTGTTAGGAATGAACACATAAGGCTAATGATTTTCGGCGAAAATAATTTGCCAACCTGATCATCACGTATCCTTGTAGGGATACACAAAAAGTGAACTTATGCATCTCACATTCTCAGTGTCTGCATTGTCATCATCTTCTAAACAAACAACACAAGATTTGTTTTTTTAGACTTCTTTTTTGATTGCAGCCTTCTCGTTTTGTTTCAACTCGCGTTCTTTCTTTCCTCTTCTGTTTCTGCTGTTTTTCAACTCTCTCTTGGCTTTTTTCCTCTACAATTGCATCTGACGTAAGTAATCTATATACTAAATTTAGGATCTTATCTTTTCTCTTCTTCCTAACCGACTTTACCTTTCCTAATGCCTCCCTTGGCACCTCCTCACTTTTGGCCATGAGTTGAGCGTTCGCCCCTGTGAGGAAGGCTCTGGGTTCTTTCCCCTAGCCGAGACACACCAAAGTCTATAAAAGTGGTAGTTTCTGCTCCTGCTTAGCGCTCAGCATACAGGGAGTGGGAAGACTGGTTCGCCCGTTGTCAGTATAATGTGACCGGGTGGAGTGTGTTGCTGTGTCCTCGGCGGCATGCTTCAGTGATATAGCACTATAAAAAGGGCAAAAGTTCCACTATACAAGAAGACACTACATGAATATACCGCAGTCTCCCAAAACACTCACCTCGCACAACATTCACACAACACACCGCATACATGGGAGGCCGTCCTTACATGACCCTGGCTGTTAATAGGACGTTAATTAATCAAACAAACAAGTAAAGCAATAGACAGGTCAGAAGATCTAAACTGATTGACTGTTGTGACGTCAACTCAGCTAAAGTCGCCAGAGGGACAGTCTGTGAGCTAGCCAGAGCAACATCAACGGGTACAGATCTGCCGATTGCTGCTGCTGGTACAGCATTTGAATTAAATGAAAAATGCCACATGCACGAAAACCACTCATAACGCTTTGCATGGAAAGGTGTGACAAATAATTCCGGCCACACTGACTAAGAAATTGTATTTGTGGGCGAAGCAGACATGAAATTTGTACATACGCTGTTGTACGCCTTAAACAAAGGGCCAAAATAAATTCTACCTAAAGACAATACATGAACATTTTCAGTTTTGGGTCTCTCGGCCCTGCAGGTAAGGTCTTAGACGGCATGTTTCAGTGATATAGACCTATAAAAAGGGCAACAGTTCCTACTATACAAGGAGACACAACACGAACTTACCGCAGTCACACTACATACACGCAATACACAGCATACATGGGAGGCCGTCCTTAAATGACCATAGTTAATAGGACGTTAATTAATCAAACAAACAATCATATATACCACAGTTCACTCTGAAACAGTACATAGATAACATAGAAGTTCCTAGCAAACACAAGATAGTCTTACTTGGGTCAATACCATGAAATCACAGGAAATGGCTAACTAGTAAGGTCTTAAATTTCACACCTTTGAAGTGTGATAGTTGGTTTTGTGGAAAGCTGATAACAAGAAGTAAAAAAAATGTAGATATTAACTTTTTGGTTGTTTGTGTGTGACTAAATTTTAGTTAAATAACATGAATTCTTGTTGGCGCTATGATATATTACGTTTAAGAAATTTACCCACCTTTAGATTCTCATTCTAAACTGCTGGCTTGCTACTTGCGTTTCCTCCACATTGCTTCTGCCATGTAGGTTGAAACTTCCTTCTGCCCACTATACAAGAAGTAGGTTGTCTCCCAAAAAACCTCGCACAACATACACGCAACACACCACACATACATGACCATATGTCACGTTAATTAATCAAACAAACAAACAAACTTACATACTTCTCAAATGTTATTGCTGAGTAGGCATAATAAATGTTCCAAACCTTGTTTCTGAAAATATTGTGAAAGAAAAAAAAAAAGAAAATTTCTATTTGATATTTTATCTTTTTTTTCTTCCTAATACTTTCTAACGTCTCCCTTGACACCACCTCAAGTGTCCGGAATTGCTCCTGGTCAGGCCATGCGAAATACAGGACATTTTGGTCCAGTTATCTGTCAATTTACTGCTGTGAAAATTGAATTGATATCATCGCCCGTGGTCAGTATAATGTGACCAGGTGGGATGTGTTGCTTGGTGTCTTCGGCGGCATGCTTCAGTGATATAGTGAAAACCTCGCACAGCATACACGCAAAACACCGCATACATGGGAGGCCGCCCTAACATGACCATAGCTGTTAACAGGACGTTAAACAAACAAATCATCGGATCGTCCTCTCTATAAAGCGTAACATTGACATGATGACTGCTGGAAGTGTAAAAACATTGTGCATGAGTTTTCTCATGTGTTTTAGCGAATATTATATATTATCCTATTCAACTCTTTTTATTTAAATCAATATTTACAATATGTGTTTTAGTTTTTACTTGAATTTTTCTTATCACTTAGATACACTATTCGTTTATATCTTGATATCAATGCCTGCCTTGTAGTTTGGCCCTAAATGACCTTTAAATGAAGTTGTCGATGGGCCGTAAAACTCAAACAAACAAACGAAAGATTGAAGGCGAGTGAATTCCTCAACTTCCTGGCATTACGACAGGCTCACTCTAAGGGATTCAAACAACTTTGTTTGTTCTCCTTTTAAAACAATATTGATATTGATAGTCATTATATTTCTCACGAGTAATTCTGGGAAAGTGGCCATATCAACAAAGGTCACAAGGTATTCCAATGATAACTTATGTTGGTAACTGAGTACGCATCCTTTTTGCTGTCTCCCAAATTTAGTCTGGACTTTTTCTGATATGTTTACTGTTACTGTGTTAAACATAATATTCATATCACTGAAATGATCGAACACTGCACTGTTGGAAATCAGACGGTAGGGGGTTTTACAGGGTGGATTTGATTCCTCTTGTTGCACGATGAGGGATCTCCCGATCAAGGCCGTAAACAACAAATTCATCTGCTTTGCTTCCATGAAGTTTTTCTCCGCTTGGAATATGACATGCCTATGGAAGCGAAGTCCAGGTGTGTACAGATCGTAAGTGATAGGAACCCCTGGAGTATCAAGGATGGTTTATCTTTTGAAATTCATTCGAAAATAGGAAATCTAGATTAAAATATTCTCTGACCCTTTTGATATAATTGATATCACTATTACAGTACTAAAATCTTATTAAAATACAGATCCTCATAACCATTCTGTTTAATATAGGATCTGACAAAAATTCATAGGGGGTCACGTCCAGATGATCTTTAACACCCTGACCCTTTTGATATAATTGATATCACTATTACAGTACTCAATCTGATTAAAATACAGATCCTTATAACCACTCCGTTTAATAGAGGATCTGACAAAAATTCATAGGGGGTCACGTCCAGACGACTTAATAGCACGTGGAACTCGTACCAAATCGATTTTCTACACCTTGATACAATTGAAAACGATATTTCGTCTCACAATTAGCTTTGTTGTGCTCTTTGGGCGAGATGACTACGTAAACCTAAATAATTCGGACAGTACAAGTAGTAGTAATCAGATTGGCCAAAACCGAAGGATATATTGGGAACGCTCGTCAGATCGCTGGTGTAGTATGTAGGTCTACTTACGGTAGCCATATTTGTTTACCTTCACTCCAGCCTCTGTTTGCCTCTTTTTTGGTATCTCATTAAAATTCACGAACGTTTCATTAAGATCAGTCTGTCTATATGTTGAGGCAAACTGGGTAATAGCTTGGATAGTCCATAATAGAGTTCCGGTCTTTTTGAAGCTTTAGCATTTTCCATTTTCTGACATACCCTATCTATCACATTGCAACACTGGCTCTCTGCTACAGTTAGCATGGGTACACTTTAGTCTGTATTTGATAATGCCTCGTCATTTATTTTTACTTGTTAATATCAGTTCCAACTCGGTCACCAGCTGGAGGGAAGCAAATTTAGCATATGCTAATAGGGTAGTGTGCATAAAACCTGAAGTCCTGCGGTATGTTAATATATTCAACCAAACCTGCCTGGATTTTCTATTACTTAATTGTGACAGAATTGGAAAGATGAGTTTGAGGATTTACACTTCAAAAATGAAATGACCTAATTCTTTGGAGTAGGCCATATGCTGTTGTGTTATTTTCGTCGAATAATGTTCAATGTGCTTAGGATTGGTATTAAATCCTCGTAGGCAGGTTTAAAGGACATTTCAAATGTATCCAACTTATTTCCTGGGGTTTTTTTCAGACATCAAAATATTCTCGTGTTATTCTCCCAATATCACTTTCAAATGAGTTTTCGCAATTGGCTTCACGTCTTCGGGTTTGCTCCCAGCATACTTTTGTGGAATGATCGACCTTAATATATTGGATTTCTCTGTTATTATCCCAGTCACCAGTTGTGTTCCCCAAGTAGAATAACACGGGTCCTCTGCGATACAGAAACCTATCACGCTATTGGCATCCATAGCAAACGTGTTGTTACCTATATCAAAATCACTAAATTAGGCACACCATGTAATGAGTTTATTTAACTGATCACATGTTACTGTATGTGATGCAGGTTAATAATCGACCTCCCAAGACATGTTATTAATTATACGTTGGTTTGAATTCCTATAAACATACCATAATGATACACTTTAAATATAAATAGCTAAATTAGTTTACTGTGTAAATGTCTCAAATTGTTCAATCATAAATTAATTTTGCTTACAAAAACGAAAGATATGCAGGTATCATATATAGTAAAAGTTTAATCTTAAATTGGTATGCAATATATAAAATAACTATAGTCTGATGTAAACCACGGTTATTATGGAAAATTCAAAATAGCTGCTTTCATATTTTTGCAATACCATTTTGCGTGGTCGCGAAATTAACCCCATATGCGTCCAGGATATCAAGTCCGTAACCCCCGTAATTTCCAATACTGAAAACTAGGTAACTAAGCTATTTGCTCTTTTAGATATTTATTGTCTCTTTCACCTTTTCTTTATATAATCGATGGAATCGTCCTAGTAACCTGTCGTGGAAGGAGCTGTAGAATTGTGACTCGTACGTTATAATTGTTACTACACATGGATAGGAACATAAGCAAGCCTAGAACAACAGCATCATCGCTTTCAGTGGAGTCAATGTCATTGTCCCCCACATATTCAATTAAATGGGCTCCCCTGTGTTCCGCTATTGTAAATCGAAAGCGAATCAAATCTTGTCCAACTCGACTACCGCAAATACCCAAAAAGAACACTGGCGAGCCGTTAGATATATCAGAGTCAGTAAGTTTGCATACATATTTCTCAAAGCTGAACATTATGATAAGTGTAGAAATGTTATCTGGGAGGGCAGGTGATAATGTTGACCATCTATAGAAAGGGGAGGATCTTTTGTTTTAGTTTGTACGTGCCTTTGTCTTATCTTGATATTTAAGATGAAATCATTATTTACCTTCTATTTGGATCCCCTGGCCGGGATACACCAAAGTCTATAAAAGTGGTAGTTTCTGCTCCTGCTTAGCGCTCATTAATCAAACAAACATGGCCCTGCAGGTAGGGCGTAAGAATTGTACCTGCTGCCCCTATTGCATGATCGTAAAAGGCGACTAAATTTAGGATCTTATCTTTTCTCTCCTTCCTAACTGACTTTATCCTTCCTAATGCCTCCCATGGCACCGCCTCACTTTTGGCCTTGAGTTGAGCGTTCGCCCCTGTGAGGAAGGCTCTAGGTTATGTCCCCTGGCCGAGACACACCAAAGTCTATAAAAATGGTAGTTTCTGCTCCTGCATAGCGCTCAGCATACAGGGAATGGGACGACTGGTTCGCCCGTTGTCAGTATAATGTGACCGGGTGGGGTGTGTTGCTTGGTGTCTTCGGCGGCATGCTTCAGTGATATAGCACTATAAAAAGGGCAAAAGTTCCACTATACAAGAAGACAATACATGAATATACCGCAGTCTCCCAAAACACGCACCTCGCACAACATACACGCAACACACAGCATACATGGGAGGCCGTCCTTACATGACCATAGCTGTTAATAGGACGTTAATTAAACAAACACCAAGCAACACACTCCACCCGGTCACATTATACTGACAACGGGCTAAGCAGCAGCAGAAACTACCACTTTTATAGACTTTGGCGTGTCTCGGCCAGGGGACAGAACCCAGAGCCTTCCTCACAGGGGCGAGCGCTAAACCAAAGGCAAAAGTGAGGTGGTGTCAAGGGAGACTCTAGGAAGAACAAAGTAATATAGGGAGAAAGAAAATATAAGATCCTAAATTTAGTCGCCTTTTACGATCATGCAATAGGGGCAGCAGGTACAATTCTAACGCCCTACCTGCAGGGCCTCTTCGTTCAAGTTCAAGTGAAAGTACGTTAGACAAAATGGAGAAGACATTCAAATTGTTGAGTTTCCGGGTTAGAAACACAAACTTGTTGTTCTTCAAAACAAATTCTTGGAATACAGTTTCTACCATAGAGATTCTGTAGTAAATTGTGAGAAAGTTTAATGAAATTTTGACAGTGAAATTATTCATGAATATTGCAAGTTAAAAGATTGTCAAGTGAATTGACTTATTATATTATTAATGTCATATAATTAAACATTGCTTGTATCATGATGTCTGTGTGACAGATGCACAATGAAGCAATATCTGAGAGAAAAGACTCCATCAAAACATTTTGAATTTCACTGGATGAAATTGAATAAGAATGATTAGCTATACACTCTGATTTCTTATTTCCATAATACAAAACAAAATCTGTTAAACAAATCCTTCATTACTTTTAATTGTATACAATTAAAAAAAAAACGTCACTGTTTTGTTTCTGCTGAAAAGTCCATTAAAACGAAAGAATGGAGAATGTTATCAATACAATACAATCCACCTTGTTCTTTTATGGCATTCAGGTAGCATTCCTCAATGATGAAGGAAGTAAAAAAAAATCAACATCGGGCACTGGGATCTTTGGAAAATTTGGTGTAAATGTAATGAAAAAACAATTATGTTTTTGTTTGTATTATATGGTTAGGTGGCTAATATAATCTTTCACCTTCCTTGGGGTGAGACAAGAGAGTATCAATTCTTATTTTTAAGTTGTCAAACATGAGGCTTTGCCGAGTGTTTCACAGCTTCAGAATCATATACCAAGGGTTGGGATTTCTTGTATTACCATAGCTGTTAATAGGACGTTAAAGGGACAATTCGGTCTAAGAGTACATTAAAACTTGCACATATTTCGGAAACAAACCAGTTCTAATGGAAATTAGATTAGTTGTTTTTACTGTGATATGCCAGAAAAGCCCACTGTAGTCAATTGTATGTGAAATGTTCAATCGCCATTACACATAGTCTTGTATGCCGAACCCTGACCCTTGCCTGTAAAACAGATTTTTTTTATCTAGAACTAATCAAATCGCTCTTACCGTTGTGTTGACATTATATGATGCATGCTCTTGTCTAAAAATAATTTTATCAACTCCTCAGTGCTTATGTATTGCATTTGTTTAACGTGCGTGACTTTGGCTCTGGTAAGGGTACAGCGTACATGTTGTACTTGCTTAATCGTATTGATCAACGATTTGGAATTTCAATGGTATTAATCAAAATACTAAACAATGTTGTGGAATTTGTCACTATTTCTTGTCATAAGTTTCATAAGGAACGTAGAACAATACATTTATGTCACATTTTGCTTCATGGTTATGTAACTAATTAGCCTCACTGAATTGTCCCTTTAATTAATCAAATAAACAAACAAAAAATGTATCACCACAAAAGATTGAATCATTCTTTTTTTCCTCCTATATGAGCACATGAAAATATCTCATAAAGCTTGTCTTTATCCTAGAACCTAGAGTAAGATAAACAAAAAATATATCAACACGCACCACTGGATATGCTAGAACACCAAAGTATGTTACACACCAAAGCTTATCAAAGTGTCTGCTGAACGTAACTTATTTTAGGGAAAATAATTATATATAATGTCAAAATCTCGAGATCATAAGTAAATGAAAGTCTACTTACTGTAACAGATTCATGTACAACTGCAGAAGTTACTTCTTAGTCCTCATCAACTTTCCTTTTGCGTCGAGAAACCTCTTCTATATCATGGGGGACGCCCTTTTAGGGTTCTATTCCTTTTTCCTTTTAGAAGAGGAATTTTGGTGAAGTCATAATTTCCTTCATCGTGGTGTTTAATGTTTTTAAGTAAGTTAGGTGTTCTTAATGTTGGCTGAATTACAAGTAAGATATACATGTAATATCAAATGTGACTTTTTGACAATACGTGGAAAAGGACTGGTTCGCCCATTGTCAGTATAATATGACCGGATGGGGTGTGTTGCTTGGTGTCTTCGGTGGCATGTTTCAGTGATATAGCACTATCAAAAGGGCAACAGTTCCACTATACCAGGAGACACAACATGAACATGCCGCAGCCTTCCAAAACACACACCGCTCTTCACACACGCTACTAACTGCATACAGGGGAGGCCGTCCTTACATGACCCTGGCTGTTAATACGACGTTAATATAATCAAACAAACAAATTATAAATGTAAGTCGTTTTCACTGTACGACAACGCCAAACACGTTTCCCATGACATTTTACGACATCACTTGCCCAGTTCACAATTAAGATAGAAATGCCGTTTGATGCAATTTTATTCAATGAACGCAAACCGGAGTTTACGTTAATAACTATGGTGTTGTGATTGGCATGGAATTGGGCATTTTCATCGTCAGTATGTCTTATTTCTGAGGTTCAACATGCCGTTGTGACCGGGTGGGGTGTGTTACGTGGTGTCTTCGGCGGCATGCTTCAGTGATAAAGACAACCGTTCCATTATACAAGAAGACACAACATGAATATACCGCAGTCTCCCGAAACGAGCATCTCGCACAACATACACGCAACACAGCATACATGGGAGGCCGTCCTTACATGATCGTAGCTGTAAATTAGTCCAGTAAAAATTCGAAAAATAGAGGCCTAACCTCCGAATAATTGCAACAGAATTTGTTTTCTAGATCTGCTTTTTGGGTTGGAGGGTGTTAGTATTTTACCATGAAAAAAGTTCGGAAGTCGTGTTTTCAAAACCCGAAAAATATGAAAATATAAAGAAATCACACTTTTGACCACTTTTAAAGTACAATATCTGCTATTTTTGCAATACTTGAAATATGGAATCGAGTATACAGTAAGACAAACATTAGGTTAGTACAAATAAGTTGAAATGATACAATAATTCCAGTCAATCAAAGAAATAAAAAATAAGAAAACGGCTCAAAACCTTTTGAATTTAGCTAGCATTACCGTTTTTGTTCTTTTTAGATGCAAATATTTATAAAAACTTACCCTGAACAATATCAGTTTATGTTTTATGTCTATGTTTTTATCTTAATAATCCAGTAAAAGCACATTTGGCTGTTACAAGGACATAATTATGTAATTTTCATGTTTTTCCCTGTGTTGATTTCAACTTATGTTTGTGGCAATATGTGCTGTCCTTATAACGTTCTTGCCATACAGTAACTTTCTAGTATCTAATGCTAACCATGTAAGTTTATAATTGGCTTCAAATTTAGCAAATTATGCAAATATCCTTATTTTTCTGATTTTTTGGGGGTCAAGAAAAACACTTTCCCAAATTTTTATTTCTGGCGACTTTTTTTCTGGTATAAAACAAAGTCAGATCTGTATGAAAAACAAAGAAAAAATTATTTTGCAATTATTTTGGGGTAACACCCTATCTTTACTGGACTAAATAGGACGTTAATAAATCAAACAAACAAACCTTACACGACCATAGCTGTTAATAGGACGTTAATTAATCAAACAAACAAACCTTACACGACCATAGCTGTTAATAGGACGTTAATTAATCAAACAAACAAACCTTACACGACCATAGCTGTTAATAGGACTTTAATTAATCAAACAAACAAACCTTACACGACCATAGCTGTTAATAGGACTTTAATTAATCAAACAAACAAACCTTACACGACCATAGCAGTTAATAGGACGTTAATTAATCAAACAAACAAACCTTACATGACCATAGCTTTAATAGGACTTTAATTAAAACAAACAAACCTTACACGACCATAGCAGTTTAATAGGACTTTAATTAATTAATAGGTCGTTAATTAATAACGACATATGCTGTTAAAAGGGTTAATTAATCCAAACAAACCTTACACGACCATTAGTTGGTTAATAGGACGTTAATTAATCAAACAAACAACCTTACACGACCATAGCATGTTAATAGGACTTTAATTAATCAAACAAACAACCTTACACGCCCGTTAATAGACTTTAATTAATCAAACACACAAACCTTACACTTCGACCATAGTCAGTTAGCACATAGGGCAATAGTTAATACAAGAAGACACAACACGAACAACCGCATCAAACAAACAAACCTTACACACCATAGCTGTTAATAGGACTATTAATCAACAAACAAACCATAGACCTTAATTAATCAAACAAACAACCTTACAGTTAATAGGACGTTAATTAATCAAACAAACTTACACACCTTAGGACTTTAATTAATAACAAACAAACCTTACACGACCATAGCAGTTAATAGGACGTTAATTAATCAAACAATCATAGATAACACAGTTCACTTTGAAACAGTACATAGATAACATAGAAGTTCCTAGCAAACACAATATAGTCTTACTTGGGTCAATACCATGAAATCACAGGAAATGGCTAACTAATCGTCAGGTCCAAATCCCTTCGCTGTCGAAGAGTATGATATGTGCACGGGTAGCGTCGAGCGTCTTCTGTAGGTCTCTGTCTATCTCGGAGATGTTGAGGCCCGCATCCTCATACAGTCGTCTGGATATTGGGTCGACCTCGCATCCAGACAGGGAGTTGGATAAATAACATCGCAGGAACGCTGCGATAAGGTTGGCTGGCTCCACACTCCGACATGTCTCGCTGACCCAGTCGATAATGTGTTGTCTCTTCGGTTGTATGTAGTTCCCCCTCGTGTTTCTCTCGGCATTCTCAAACCACCGCTATTTGAAAACCTTGTTCACATGAGTGTCTATGGGCTGAATGAGTCCAGTGAAACCTGAAAATAGAAATGGTACATTAGAAATGACAAACACAAACAAAAAGTTTGTTTGATTAATTTACGTCCTATGAACAGTTATGGTCATGTAAGGACGGCCTCCCACGTATGCAGTGTGTAACATGCCTGTTTTCGGAGACTGCGGAATATTCATGTTGTGTCTTCTATAGTGGAACTGTTGACCTTTTTATAGTGCTATATCACTGAAGCATGCTGCCGAAGACACCAAGCAACACACTCCACCCAGTCACATTATACTGACAACGGGCGAACCAGTCGTCCCACTCCCTGTATGCTGAGCGCTGAGCAGGAACGGAAACTACCACTTTTATAGACTTTGGTGTGTCTCGGCCTGGGGACAGAACCCAGAGCCTTCCTCACAGGGGCGAACGCGCAACTAAATGCCAAAAGTGAGGCGGTGCCAAGGGAGGCATTAGGAAGAATAGAAAAAATTTAGTCGCCTTTTACGATCATGCAATAGGGGCAGCAGGTACACTTCTAACGCCCTACCCTGCAGCGTCATCCATTTTACACACTCCGATAAATAAATAAATATTGCGTCATTTACCTTTGACCAATCAGTATTCGAGGAGTAAAAAATGAGTTCAGATATTTACATTTCACACTGTAAACAAAGGTGAAATTGATACGAATACAAACTTCCAATAATTCGCGCTACCTAGTCTACCAGCCCTTCGTTATTTGTTACATTGTATACGAATTTTATCTTGTTTCATTGATTATTATTCCAGAGCCATCCTCACATGGGCGAACGCTAAACTTAAGGCCAAAAGAAGTCAGTTAGGAAGAAAAGATAACATCCTACATTTAGTCACCTTGTACAATCATGCAATGAAACAATACATAACATATACACAGTCACATATGCTTAGCTACATATGTATCGGGGAAATATTCAGGACAAGTAGATTTTAGAGGAGCACTTGTCTGATGGACGACCACATTTCACATTTGAGTCAGTGTTATAGACATTATCTGCTGCACCTACAGATCCTTATTATCACTACGTTTGATAAGAGGATCTGAGAAAATCTCATTAGGGGTCATGTCCAGGTGACCTTTGAAAATGGCCAATCAAATTGCTACTTGCAAAATTTTGACAGTTGAATTTCAGGGACGAAATAGTTTTGAAAGAACTGTCAAAGTTATTTTGGTTTACGTAGTCACCTCGCCCAAAGAGCACAATAAAGCTAATTGTTTATATATACTGGGACGAAATTTCGTTTTCAATGGATGTGACAGGTGTAGAAAAAGTATCCTTTATGAAGACCACGTGGTATAAAGGTCATCTGGACGTGACCTCCTATGGGATATTGTCAGATCCTTTATATAACGGAGTGGTCATAAGGATCTGTATTTTAATCAGATTGAGTGTTATAGACATTATCTGCTGCACCTAGCTGTTGGACAGGGTTTGGCTGTTGATGATGTGGCTGCTGTTATTGTTTGGGGGGGGGGGGGACTGATGTGATATGAAGGCACCAGACAAAGAGAACAAATATCACACATATTCAATAATTGAATCTGTCCCTTACCTTTGAGAGTGTGACAACAAAATCAAAACCCGAGGGTAATCTATGAAAGTCCATTGGCATTACTGAAATAGCCTGAAAGTTGTTATTTCATTGTCACTACCTCATAGGCAGTGGTTCATTCTTTTTCTTAAAATATACAAAAGAAAAATATGAAAAAATATATAGCCTTAAAAAGTATTTTCACGTGGTTCCGAAATCAACTGCACACATACCAAAATCGTTCAAAGTGGTTTCGATGATATATGGCGGAAGTGGTTTCGATGAAGCGGGGCATTGTTGGAATGTGGACACTGAAATAACAAGCAAACAAGAGTTTGGCTTCTGACATGCTCAATTATGTATAATGGAAATCTGTATCAATCTATCTTAAGATTAGTTTTTTCTTGAATTTCTTAATTTATTCACCCATTCAGACACATTTGAACTCTAATTCAATGCCTGCCTAGAAGTGCTCATGATGATTATCCACTGGTCACTGCGTTAATTGCCAGCAACCCCTATGATAATTTAACTTGGCTGTCCTGTATCATCCTGCTGTTGAGCTAAGCTTGGAGATCTTGCTCAAACAGAGAAATGTTGATTATTCATTAACTCATAATTCAAAACAATAAAACGTCTCTTTGTCGATAGCCCGACATATTAACATAAGTGTTCCACCAAAGAGTCGCGAGTTTGAATCCCATGTCAGGTACACACTGTATCGATTTGTTTGTTGGCTGTTTTTCTCTGTGTACTCCGGTATTTCTCCAAGTTTAACCTGGCTCACCCTCAAATGACCCTCACCAAACCAAACTTTATCTTCTGTACACAGTATGTAGACCAAGTGGTCCTTAACCAAGTTTCAAAATCAAACAGAAAACAGTTAATGTAATATAATCTGAAAAAAACTTCTTTGATATAAAAATAGAAATATAAGTCCCATGATGAAAGAGACATTGTTACCTATGTGAACCTGTGTTCCACATGTATATATAAAACCATCAGCGTTCAGCACACAGCGAGTGGGACGACTGGTTCGCCCGTTGTCAGTATAATGTGACCGGGTGGGGTGTGTTGCTTGGTGTCTTCGGCGGCATGCTTCAGTGATATAGCACTATAAAAAGGGAAATAGTTCCACTATACAAGAAGACACAACACGAACATAACGCAGTCTCCCAGTGCACTCACCTCGCACAACATACACGCAACACACCGCATACATGGGAGGCCGTCCTTACATGACCATAGCTGTTAATAGGACGTTAATAAATCAAACAAACAAACAAACAAAAAAACCATCAGTTTTGTTTTAACATGTAGCATCAGATACATTTTTAATTTACCTTCAAGATGTATCCATTTATCGATTGCAATTGTATTGAGAGGCTATGTCTGGGTTGTTGGACTGCCAATGAGTAAGTATAGTTAAACATTAATTATAAAAACATCTTCAAACCCAGTGAAATATCTTACAAAATATCTTGTTTTTGATTAATTGATAAAATATTCAGAATCAAATTTTATTTTGCTATCCTTAACATATCAGGATGGAACTGAATTTTTGCACTTAAAATTTCTGGTTCTGGGTTCTGTTTGTTTGTTTGATTAATTAACGTCCTATTAACAGCTATCGTCATGTAAGGACGGCCTCCTGCCGCCGAGACACACCAAAGTCTATAAAAGTGGTAGTTTCTGCTCCTGGTTATCGTTCAGCATACAGGGAGTTGGACGACTTGTTGGGGTGTGTTGCTTGGTGTCTTCGGCGCCATGCTTCAGTGATATAGCACTATAAAAAGGGCTACAGTTCCACTATACAAGAAGACACTACATGAATATACCGCAGTCTCCCAAAACACGCACCTCGCACAACATACGTGCAACACACTGCATACATGGGAGGCCGTCCTTACATGACCATGGCTGTTAATAGGACGTTAATTAATCAAACAAACAAATTAGTTTTGGAAATTCCTTTGCAGCTGAAGTTTTAATTAGTAATCATCTTTTTTGGTGGTAATTTCTTTCGCAGAATACTATACACTGGCAAGGATTTTGGGTTTCAATGGTTTTGCTCACGAGGTATGTCTTGGAACACCCACAATTTCATCTCCTTCTTATTCTAGTTTGAAATGCCCGGGTGTTCTTTTGTCATATTTTGCGTGTGCTAAGCAACACTCACACGGAAACCATACAACATCATTTGTTGGAGCATCATATTTGCACTATCCGTTTAAGCCTCTCAAAAATGCCGATTTCATTGTGGGTTTTATAACAAGCTTAAATGTCTGTCCACTTATTGCCATGTAAGCACTGTCAGTGTCCATCTCGCAATAGTCATAGTCTCCACGTATTTGTCCATAAAGTCATGGTAAAATTGGAGCATTCGTAATATTGCGTATTACAACATGAAGAAACCCAGCTGGATCATTCGTGATTTTGCGTGTTGCAATATGAAGAAACCCAGCTTGAAAAGTAGATTTGATTCTTTGACATCTCTACTTCATAGTACTCGGATTCTTTATCTAAACATGTGAGATTCCTTAATTGTTTGCTATTTGGCATAACGAGAGTCCCTATCTCCCATGCGCCTCGCGTGACTCGCATCCTCCACAACCTCGGAAAATGGACTATCGGAGCTATATTCCACCGCTTGATATATTTTACTCACGCGCATGCCATGATCTAAATACCATTTAAGTAATGTAGACGAGTGTAAAATTTGTTCTAATTTGTAACCTCCAACCAACAGTGTCCTCGGTTTCTCTGACAAACTACCTGCATGTGACAGCCGATTACTTCCTATGGAACCTCTGTTGTACAAAACAATGGGCTCATTTCCGAAAAATATTGTATCTAACTTCTTGTGATCATTGTTCCGGAACTTCTTTATCCACTTCAACCACCATCCCATAAAACTCACTGGTACGTTAGCCCACATGGCCTGTAAAATTGTGGCTGTCTCGATTTGATGAAATTGACTCATTCCATATCTTGACGTTTCATTTCACAGAAATCACACTCCCAAATTTCTACCACTTTGTATCCACGTGATTGAAGAAATGATGTCGTTTCTTCTGTTCTTTTATATTTTTTCTCTTTTCTTCTTCCATTTTTCAGTGAAGATATTTTTCGTTAGTGGACAATTGTGATGTCATGGAAATAACACCCATGAAACTGAAAGACGGTGTTTTTTTTTCCCAAAAAAATAATATTTGGCCGTCAAAAAAATAATATTTGGCCGAAAGTTAGAATCTTTCTCTCTATGAATGTAAGGGCCCATGGGCATTGACTGACCTAACGCCCACAGATAGATTGTGTTCGCATCACATCCAACGATTTTACGGCATGGCTTCTGCAGATTTTCGCGAATGAAAGTTTCGCCAACCTTACTATATCGATTAAAGATTATTGACGGTCTACCTACGATTTTGTTTCTAACTGTTTGAACAAACGGCTCCTCGTCCTGTTTATTAAAAAGCGAAAATGTGGTACTCGCTTTTCTTCCCGATGCAAATAACATTTGCCGCACAATACCAGGTACGGACATGGTTTCTTTGAAAATGTCTAAGCCCTTATCAAAATAAAAAGTTTGTAGTTTTGTAGGTCCAACGTCTTAATTCTTGTAGAAAATCTCAGAATGTTTCCATTTGTCGCTCCTGCCATATTTCTGGAAAAAAGAGTATTCTTCCAGTGAAAAAAAAAAAACTAACTTTTTTTTAAAACGCTATAGAACTGTTGATGAGCTGGGAGAGCTTTTTTCGGCCAGTTTTTTCTCGCAGTCGAACCACTCCTAAGGGAAATATCCCTTCTGTTCCTGTACTCCGTAAGCCTTGAGAAACTTGGCGTATGATGAGCCAGGGGCAAGGTAATTCGAAACATCCAGGAATGTTAAAGTGTTTGTACTCAAACAGCTGTAGGCATTACATTTTTTCACCGTGAATGGTCTCATTGCGGAGTCGTGTTGACCTAGATATAAGGCTATTTTCCGTTTTACTATATTAAGATCATATTTTGAGGAATTGAAGATGAGAACTGGAGTCTGTTGACAATATCCCAAAGTCTTACCGAGTAAGTCTCCATAAATATTTTTCATGACGATCTCTTCTTTATAACATGCTATAATTTTCCCTCGAAGCTTTGAATTAGCTTCGGCAAATAATTTTACTTTTGATGAAATATTTTCCAATTGTTGATCAAGTTATCTAGGTTTGTGTCGATGAAGCACTTTGGTTTGTTGAAATCTGGAACATTTGAAGATATACTGGCACGTGCCCTCGCCCACGTCAGCTTCCCAGTATTTTTATTCGAGGTGTCCGGTTTTATAATCGTCTTGAGGTCGTAGACTATAAACCAGGGAAAATGTCGTCGTTCCACCGGCAAAACAATGTCATATACTTCCAATTTGTCAAAGAGAGGGTCTCTCATTTTATAACAACCACCTGGACGATGAGTTTTGGTTATCTGGGAACACGTCCGCTGATGACGCAGGCATTTAAAAGAAGATGAAAAAAGTTTTTCACATGTTTCACACTGAAACTTTTTGGAGTAGGCCCGAATATTGGTAATGTACGAAAGGTGGTTTTCAAAAAGATTTAAATTCATAATGTCAGAGAAACGACAGGTACGTCGTCTATTTTGAAAATATTTATTCCGATATTAAAACAATGCTCAAATTCTGAAATTTCGTTTAGATTCACTCTCGTATAATTTGATAAATCAACCAAAGTAAAATCTCCTAAATCCGTTTCTTTTTGATGCGCAGTCCATTTCTTGTAGTACTGTCGAACAGACATTTCCATTTTCTGTTGTCCTTTGTGGATTGCGAAGCATCTGAATAAACACAAATTGTCACTATATGGTGTTCCGTTCTGTTTATGTTCTCTAAAGCTCTAATGATGCGGTTTTCGCTGCTATATTGTGTCAAAATAGTGTTGCCAGCACCAAGAGGAAAGTTTGTTCTATATATAAATATATATACATTAGTAATAAAAAATGGTTTCCACATACTACATATATATTCCTTTGTCTTTTCTTTCTCGTCCATAGCCTCTATAAACTTGAGGTCCTGTGTAGTTATCGGTTCCTCAAATGCCACCATGTTATCGATGATGTTGTCAACGATGACAGAATCTTCTTAAGACTCTAAATCTTCTATTCTAGTTTGAATACAAGGTAAATGTAAAATGTCCAAGTGTTAAGCCCATTCCATGCGTTCCTCTACTTTAGCAAACATTCTGTTCCTGTACTCCGTAAGCCTTGAGAAACTTGGCGTATGATGAGCCAGGGGCAAGGTAATTCGAAACATCCAGGAATGTTTAAGTGTTTGTACTCAAACAGCTGTAGGCATTACATTTTTTCACCGTGAATGGTCTCATTGCGGAGTCGTGTTGACCTAGATATAAGGCTATTTTCCGTTTTACTATATTAAGATCATATTTTGAGGAATTGAAGATGAGAACTGGAGTCTGTTGACAATATCCCAAAGTCTTACCGAGTAAGTCTCCATGAATATTTTTCATGACGATCTCTTCTTTATAACATGCTATAATTTTCCCTCGAAGCTTTGAATTAGCTTCGGCAAATAATTTTACTTTTGATGAAATATTTTCCAATTGTTGATCAAGTTATCTAGGTTTGTGTCGATGAAGCACTTTGGTTTGTTGAAATCTGGAACATTTGAAGATATACTGGCACGTGCTCTCGTCCACGTCAGCTTCCCAGTATTTTTATTCGAGGTGTCCGGTTTTAGCATCGCCTTGAGGTCGTAGACTATAAACCAAGGAAAATGTCGTCGTTCCACCGGCAAAACAATGTCATATACTTCCAATTTGTCAAAGAGAGGGTCTCTCATTTTATAACAACCACCTGGACGATGAGTTTTGGTTATCTAGGAACACTTCCGCTGATGACGTAGGCATTTGAAAGAAGATGAAAAAAAGTTTTTCACATTTTTGGAGTAGGCCCGAATATTGTTAATGTATGAAAGATGGTTTTAAAAAAGATTTAACTTCATAATGTCAGAAAAACGACAGGTACGTCTATTTTGAAAATATTTATTCCGATATTAAAACAATGCTCAAATTCTGAAATTTCGTTTAGATTCACTCTCGTATAATTTGATAAATCAACCAAAGTAAAATCTCCTAAATCCGTTTCTTTTTGATGCGCAGTCCATTTCTTGTAGTACTGTCGAACAGACATTTCCATTTTCTGTTGTCCTTTGTGGATTGCGAAGCATCTGAATAAACACAAATTGTCACTATATGGTGTTCCGTTCTGTTTATGTTCTCTAAAGCTCTAATGATACGGTTTTCGCTGCTATATTGTGTCAAAATAGTGTTGCCAGCACCAAGAGGAAAGTTTGTTCTATATATAAATATATATACATTAGTAATAAAAAATGGTTTCCACTTACTATTCTCTCTTTGACGGAGCATATATTCCACCAAGTCCAAAATTTCCAAACGTAGGAGGAGTTTTCGAATTATATCCCTCCTTTTGTTAATAAAAAGAGGCTGATCAAATAGAGTTTCGTTTCCATATGGACGAAAATAACGGTACTCTCCTGTTTCTACATTCCTGAGAATTAGTCCAAAGGAAAAGTTTATCCGAAAAGATTGTTCCTCACGTTCGTAAATTTCTTCTATTCTCCCCAATAGTTGGTTGATGCTGAAATCGGGTCCGAGCGGAACGTTGAATGTTGATGATGCTATCCCCGGCTTGTTGGTTTCCAGAATTAAGGGAGAGTTCACATCATACGCCTCCCGAAATGCCTCATCTATATCTCCTCCCTGTCTCCACGGAGCTTGCTCCTCTGTAAAGGGGACGTTTTGAATGGATATCCCGGAGCCCTCCTGTTTATGACGCATTTGATGTTTGTAAAGGGTTTTTTCTGTCGGGTAGTTATCGTTGCATATTGTACACTTAAATGTCTTATTAAATGACGTCTCTCGCTGATCACGTGAATGCCCTCGGGTTGGTTCGAATGTTGTCTCGGGTGGGGATGTTTCGTCCAGACGCCTCCTTTTTGTCGGCTGTTCTTTTTCAACGGAGTGGACATGGAAATGCTGTTGTAAATTTTTAATTGTCGTGAATGAAGCCTTGCATTGATTACACTCAAATGATCGCAGTTTCAATGATGGACCGGTACATTTGGTCTGGTGTCGAATCTTGTTGAAATTGGATGGGAAACTTTTTTCACATTTGTTACATTGAAAGGTGTTTTTTCTGGTGAATAGACTGTATATGTCTGTTTAGGTTTCCTTTCTTATAAAACACTCTCGAACTTTCACCACATCTATATTCCTTTGACTTTGCTTTCTCGTCCATAGCCTCTATAAACTTGAGATCCTGTGTAGTTATCGGTTTCTCAAATGCCACCATGTTATCGATGATGTTGTCAACGATGACAAAATCTTCTTAAGACTCAAAATATTCTATTCTAGTTTGAATACAAAGGAAATGTAAAATGTCCAAGTGTGAAGCCCATTCCACGAGTTCCTCTACATTAGCAAACATTAGGCAATAGCCATAATTACTTCGTTCATATCGGACATAATGAAATGTTTTAGATCTGTACTCAACAAATGTCAGGGTTAGAATGATTGTTTGTTTGTTTGATTGAATGATTGTCGCGAAACGAATCTTACATCGTGGAAAGCAATTATTTCCGTTTAAATATTTGCCAGACAAACGTAAATAGTCTGTTTATCTTTCTTTAAGAATAATAATGGTCACACTTCTCTCCGCCTGTGTCATTTGCTACGCGGATTCACACAGTTTGCAAAATTTTTTTCATATCCCGATAAAATTAAAAAATAGTGACATCAATGCTTAAATATGATTAAAATTCATCAATATACACGAAATGCATTGAATGTAATATTCAAATTCAACAATTTTTAAACAGTTTTTTCGCATCTCTTTACATTCAGGATGAGTTCATTCTGCTGGCCATGAAAATCGCTACATCTCATCGGGGAGCTATCAGTCTGTAGCCTCTCCAATTTTATTGTCAGAAGCTATATTTCAAAGTTTGCCGTTTCCAGATGCAAAATCTTTGCCCCGAGTTTGTAGAACTTGCTTCTCAAACCTATGGCATCTTTCTACTTCGCCGGCATTCTTGCAATTCTTCCTTTCTGACATCACCATCCCAAAAACCATCATCATCATCTTGTCAGTCATTGTTAATGAGTGTTTACACAGTGTCCGCTTCAGAGTGGTCACTTTGATAGAAGAGGCGCCGAAGGGGTTTCACTGAACCGTATTTAAAAATATTTATAGACATAGGTAAATCCCATTCTAATTTTATTCTTATTAACATCGTTTTAAAAAATACACATGTCAAATGCTATACATTGGCTAACCTTTATTCGATGAAAATACGTTAAAGGATATAATTTTTCCCGTGGTGAACCCCATAGAAGTTTGGGTGACCATCGTCTATTAGCGGCGGGTTCAATCGGGGGCCCCCCGAAGGGGATAATATATGTAATTGTATAAAAATAACTTATCGTGCTAAGTTTTTCGTATATACAAATGCAACTTTTGTTTGTATATAACATTTAAAGAGATATATGTGTTGCATTACAGTTTTGTAAAGAGTTAATGAATTATGAATATATATTGTAACTGTTATCGAAATCGTAATGGTTCCTTAGCTCAAGATGAGTACAATTCCTTTTGTGTTTTCTCAGACTTGCACACAATTTTGTTTTCCTTGAGTTTATTCCATTGATTTTTGTCCACTATGTTTACTGATGCTCCACTGTCGACGTTAACATCAACAAATTGTTCATCAACTTTGATTTTAACTACATCTGTAGATTTGGCATGACTGTTTACTTGAAATGCATGTACCTCACCTTCTTTATCAGTCTGTGCATGGGGTGTTGGTCCAACTGCATGTACCCTTCCGTGTCCCTTGTTCATGCTTCCAGATTTTCCATATTTGTGTTGATATCCTCTCTCTTCGTTAGAGTTAGTTCCCTTGGACTTGTTCTGCTAAAATTGGTTTCGCTTTCGTTTTACACCTCGCTGTGTAATGTCCAATATTGTCGCATTAATATTCTTTACACTCCTACTCCTTGCTTGGCATTGGAAATCCTTGCCTATGTGACCTGTGTAACCACATCTAAATCATTCAGGGCCATTTGCTGTACGCGATTTATCTCGACTGGTTGTAACACTGTGAACCGATGAACTAATGTTTACACAATTCTCTTCGCCTTTTACGATCATGCAATAGGGGGCAACAGGTGCAATTATAACGCCCTAGCTGGCAGGTTATGACCTAAGTCGTACCACACAGAGCCACCGTGCAACCTGTTTTTGCCCCTCCTGTGTTGCTGATGCAGACTGTTTTCTCCCCACTCATGCCATTTGTTGAGTTGGTGATGAGTCGAAACGTACAATTATCTGATCCATGTTGGCGGTGCTGTACGTAGTATAGTCATCGCGGCGTCGTAGGACCTCGATACTGTCGAGGAAAGCTGTGATCTTCGGCAGGGAGCTTCTGGCAGTCATTAGTCTCTCTGCGGATGAATCATTGCTTCTATTGTCGAAGCCACCCATCTGACGCCATTACGTTCTCTACCCGGAGCTTACTTGCGAGTTCTTTGCCCTTGGCATTGAGTTGATAGTTTGCGACGGCTCGTCCCTCAATCACTGGTTCGCCCGTTGTCAGTATAATGTGACCAGGTGGGGTGTGTTGCTTGGTGTCTTCGGCGGCATGCTTCAGTGATATAGCACTATAAAAAGGGCAACAGTTCCACTAAACAAGAAGACACAATAAGAATATACCGCAGTCTCCCAAAACACGCACCTCGCACAACATACACGCAACACACCACATACATGGGAGGCCGTCCTTACATGACCATAGCTGTTAATAGGACGTTAATTAATCAAACAAACAAAATGACTGTATATCGTTTGCATGAAGGAGGCATGATGATTAGATGACGTATAATTGAATTTAGATTCTTACCTTCTATTTAACGACACAAAACATCTTGGATTGAAAGTATCTCATTACGTCAAGGCTACGCCGTACACTGGACCAAATAGAAAGGGTCATTAAAAGTAAGTGTACATAATTTGTTGACGTGATTTTATATCCGCGACTGAAAAAAAATTTCTCAACCCAGCTTCTAGAAAAGAAGAATGGGGGATTGGTCAAACGTGGCATTGATATTTAATCGGATAATTAGACAGATCGACAATGCATATCGTCATAAACATCTGGAAATTATGTGTGAGGTAATTGTTTGTTTGGTAATAGACTTTCTGGATCCACATTTAGTCATTTCAATCTGAGTAAAATACAAATCCTATAACCACTCCGTTCAATACGTAGTGCTCATAAAGGATCCGTATTTTAATCAGATTGGAGGAATTTTATACCATTTCCATATTTAGGCTGGAGTACTTGGAATAAAATTCATACATAATTCATTTGGATAGATCTAGAATATACAGGCTTGTTTAACACTAGATTGATTTTGTCGTTTTGATCGGCTATTTTTAAGTCATTTTCTAATGTGAAGGTTCAAATTTAAAGTTTGCGTCAAAACTTTACAATTAAAATACAAAAAAGACATTTAAAAATAAATCTGCATATGGCGAAATTTGAACCGACTTTGCAATGTTCTTTCTGTATCAGCACTCATGTGACCGTCGATGAAACTAATCTAAACCACAAAAATTCATACGGCATAAGTCTATGAGCCCTGCAAGGCCTCTTTATAGGCAGAATTCCTAACTGACATTAAATGCCTCCCTTGAATAAAAATTCCAGTAGTTGCGCCTCACTGTCCTTTTTGGCCTTGAGTGCTCGAGCGTCTGATTGGGGTGCGCCCCTATCTACCGAGCACGTTATAGAGGAAGGCTCTATGTCGCTATGGGTTCTGTGCCAGAATCCCTGGCCGAGCTTTTCGACAACACCAAAGTCTGAAAGCATAAAATCTTCTAGACGATGGAGTTTCAGAAATCCCAATGCATTCCGATCTGCACTGCAGAATTTCAAACAGGGACGTGGGATCGGCGATCTTTGCATGGTTCGTACCCCGTTGTCATTAGTATTTAATCTACAGTGACCAAAAGGAATGTGGATCAATGTGGGGGGACGTGTGTTGCTTCAGGTGTCTTCGGGAAGCATTGCATCAGCGCTGACCACTCAGTGGATATAGTTCTCCACTATAAAAAGAAATATAAACCAAAATCTTTTAATCCGGGTATTTCCCAGACAGTTCAGATTAGACAGAAGACATACACCGACATCAATCCTCAATTGATTCGATATACCGCAAGTCTCACAAAAACGGAGAGACTCCGCAGTTGTTCAATACACGGCTCGACACACACCACATACAATACATGGGAGGCGTCCTTACATGACCGTGTGCTGTTAGTAGGACGTTAATTAATCATCAAACAACAGTTATCCTAGTGTGTTTTAACAATGTCTGTGTACAATCGTCTGTTTCCAGTATACTCGATTTTCAATTGTTTGAATTTGTATTAGGCTGATTTACCTTAATGTTTGATGTCAATGGAATGCTTTAGATTCGTTGATCCATGAAATAAACCGCTTTAATAATTTAAATGTCCCTGACTTGAATAGCGGCATATTGTTGCACTACTGCACAATAACGTAAACACCTGACAGGGGTAAATTAAAACTTCCTGGTCTACACAATTGTACTACTCGACTGGAATCATAGCCATGTAAAATCGATGGTTCTCATTATGGGATGTATTCCATATGGAACGAGTATTAGTAGGATAAACTAAAACCCTATAGATACTCTTCCTTTCGTACAGTTCATTGATTTATGTCTTCAATTATGTACGACTTCGACAATAGCAACAATATACCTGCCTTTGGGGAGGTAAGTCATTACATTTATATCTTCAAATATGTACGATTTCGATAATAGCGATCTGATTAAAATACAGATCCTTATTATCACTACGTTAGATAAGACGGAGTGGTTATTAAGGATCTGTATTTCATGACCCCTAATGGGAAGGATAATCAGATTGGATTTCGATAATAGTGACAATTATCAATACATTTGTATATGCTATTGAATTTTCTTTTACGTACTACACCAATCTGATTAAATACTGATACTTATTATTATAAAGTTTGATGTTCGGATGACCTTTATACTACCGGTAGTTTATAAATAAAAGCCACTGAGGAGATAAAATATGCAGCGTCAAAATGCTGTTCAGCGATCTATAGTGTTATATAGTCTACACATACTTAATGAGCCAGACGACTGGCTTTTGTGACTATATCACCTGGGGTCCAATCTCACTGAGCCGACACTATCAAGAAGTCAGGGTTTCAATACAATACAATACATGTATAATCAGAGGTAACAAAGACATGTGCACGTACAAGGTTAAGCAGCATATCAATGATAAGATCTGTTAAAAAAACACAAGAAGAGCCATTTTGTCCCACCGTGTGCGAAATCCTGGACGTGACGTTTGAAGTTTTCCCGAGGAACACCAACCAGTTTATCAAAGTGTGAAAAAACTAACTTTGTTTATACAATAGCGTATCCCCTGCTTTGAGCGTTTTATTGCACTCCCGAAATAGGACTTAATGCAGCTGGAGTGGGGACATCAAACATCGGTTTGTTCCTCTTTCTCCCACTTTTTCAGAGATCAAAGGGAATCATACAAACACTGGGGAACAATGGTACACCAACTAGTCTGTTCTGATAAAGTACTGACTTACAGGTAGATTTTGACCTGTAATTTTACAAATAGTCATAATTCTATTTAAATGTTAATATACCTATTCTGCATTTTATTCCCATTTCAAATGTTTCATGATATTTTTTCACTCAATACTTCTTAAAATGTTAAATGTAGAGAAAACATTATCGTTAAGAGATAATTAAATTAAACTTTAAAACATTTAGATTATATCCAAACATAAGGAAACTTTAAAGCACTACACTTCGTCCATTAATGAGAGATTATCCAATTAAAGTTAAACTTAATATATGTCACAACAAAAAGAAACGTAAAGCACTACACTTGCCTGGGCAATAAACTGTTAGACTAGCGGGTTACATTTGATGATCCTATCTTGGCATGAAAACTTGTGTAGTTCAGGTGTAACTGGGTCGGACAGGTGTAGAAAGTTTCATCACAGAGGAGAGGAGTATGTGGTGTCTTAGGTGACATGCTTTAGTGATATACCACTATAAAAAGCCAAGAGCTCCACTAAACAAGAAGACAAAACACAAATATACCTCAGTCTCCCAAAACACACACCCACACTTCATACACGCAACAGTCGTGAGTTCGCAGTTTGGTAACCTCTTCTTCGTAGACCCTTGGTATGGGTTTCACCTCCACGCAGCGGATACGGATGTTCTCCATAATTTCCAGGGCGATGATCTTGGCGTGGTCCTGAGGATGGTTGTGGGGGTGACGGCCATTTGCAGTAGGGATGTTGTTGCGGGTGCTCAGTGTGGTGGGGCAATCGGGTATGGTGCATCTCAAGTAGGTGCGTTCTCCTCTGTTGTTCTTCACACAGTAGATGTAACCATTATAAGCAATGTTCTGTCTTCCAAATTTCACACTATATGTCTTGATTATTGATTTTGATTACTGATTCTTCACTCATCAATTAAGAAGTCAGTCGATGGACCCAAGCCATCAGGTGTTAATTAACATATGTAGCAGTGAGAGCAAGCCAAATTAAGTCTGAATAATCAAATAATTCAATCCTATAATTTAATTCTCTATTATGTATTAATTCAAAACTATGTATATTAGTATATATTTTGTATATATTTTTTTTTTATTTTCTGATTTAAAATTCAAAACTATAAGACCTTTCCTTATATATAGTATAACTGTCTTCTATAGACTTAGCTGTTGCAAATGGTATATGATATGTAAATATTGTTTAAATAATGATAAAATTAGATAACTTTAAACATTGTGTAAAATCCAGGTAATGTGGGAAAACACAGGTAAAATCCAGGTAATGTGGGAAAACACAGGTAAAATCCATGTAAGGGATATGTGAAGCAGACTGTAACTGTTGTCACAACATAACTGCCCCTATGTTATTATAAAAAAAGTGGAGAAAGATGGGAGTAACAAGAACACACCGATAAAACTATACCTTCCTAATAATAATACACGTATGGGTACGGGTAATTATCAACGTTTACATAATAATTGGTAAGCACTCTACGGTGTGATTGTAAATATACACGTGTGTTTAAGAGCTTAGTTCCATTCGAGTGACCACACAGTACAGGTGAGTGTCTTCTCGGCGAATTTAAATGCCAAAACCTACGTTGGTCGCATCTCATGTTTCATTTTATTCGATATATGATTTGTGTTATACGTAATGCCCATTTATTATACTTTCAGTGCTCTCTAATTAAGACTAATTACAAAAGGAATCTACACAGCAAAACAAAGTTAATACAAATGTTTTAATGGTAATATCCACCGTTAATAATCATGTCGCAGGTCTATAAATTATATTATAATCCGTTACATACCATGAACTGTAGGCCTTCTGTTGAGCGCTCAGGTAGGCTATGGGTTTTGTCCCCTGGCAGCCGAGACACACCTAAAGCATCATCAGGGAGAAGGGCGACTGATTCTCCAGTTGTCGGTTTAATGTTAAAGGGTGGAGTGTGTTGCTTGGTGTCTTCGACAGCATGTTTCAGTGATATAACACTTTAAAAAATAAGAGTTCCACTATAGAGGAAAACTATACCTCAGTTTCCCAAAACACGCAACATACAGCATACATTTGAGACTGGTATCCAATGTATATATGATCTTACATAAGTATTTATTTCATGAGATTTTATGAACGATTCTAAGACGTTTTTATTTTTGCGAGACTTGGCAAGAAGAGTTTCATAAAATCTCGTATGAAATGAACACAAATTTCAGATACTTTTATCACATAACAACAAATACCTACAAAACAAAGAATTTCAAGTCAAAATGTATTCCGAAAATTTAGCAGAGGCCGCCATTTAGTCCCGCCATCATAATAGTCCTGACGTCACGTCATTTTTCCTGACGTCATTTTCTTGTTTCTGTCTGACATCACAATAGATTTTCAGCCAATGAAAATCGCTTCAGGTTATATTATACTAGTGACATACGCAAAAATATTACACGTGCGAAATCACTGAATATCAGGCTGCTAATGTGATATATATATATATATTATTCATAAATATTAATTGATATTTTATACAGGACATACGAGATGCCATTGATAACGGAGACATTGTGAGGCTAAGACGGACCCTGGACAATGGAGCAGATATCAACATGCATTTCGGAAAGGTAGATGCTATATTATTTTCTAGGATAAAAAGAAACATCCCCAAAAATGTTTTACCTGTTCTATATCAACTTCTATCCTAAGATTGACTTATAATGAGATAAGCACTGTATAATATATATAGTAATAATCCGAAATAAAAGGCAAAATAAATTCAAAGTAAAACCAAAAATCATTTCTATGGAATATATATTCAGCCACTGTAGGACTTTCTATCAGTCCAAAATAACATTATCACAACGTGTTCTTCTACATGTTTGTTTACATCTACTGTCTATGATTGACTTACTGTGGAAATTAAAAAAAAACGCCCACGATGTTTTGCATTAGTACTCCATTATAGTTTTGTAATATTTTCATTTGTAAAAATGCTTACTATTGGCTAATGATAAACCTTAAAGATGCTCCACCGCTGACAAATGGTATTTTTTCACTATCAAAAACAGGAGAAAGATGATTTAGTATTTGTCTTCAGTTACAAAAGTTACTTACTTTACACCATTACCACCGTTAAAAACTTTGAGCTTCTAATTTTAATTCAAGTTAAAAATACTTAATTGCATCCCGAAAAAATTCCGTGGCACTATATCCTATATGGAATGAAGTACTGATAGCACATGCACCAAAGGCGAAATAAATTGTTATATTATATTTTGTTTTAATTATGCATATATATACACGATTAAACACCAATTATTGTTCAAATGAAGAATATCATTTATGCTCTGTCGGCGATGGAGCATCTTTAAGGCGAAATGTTTGTTTTCGTTTTTGTTTTGTAAGGACGGCCTCCCATGTATGCGGTGTGTTGCGTGTATGTTGTGCGAGGTGCGTGTTTTGGGAGACTGCGGTATATTCATGTTGTGTCCTCTTGTATAGTGGAACTGTTGCCCTTTTTATAGTGCTATATCACTGAAGCATGCCGCCGAAGACACCAAGCAACACACTCCACCCGGTCACATTATACTGACAACGGGCGAACCAGTCGTCCCACTCCTTGTATGCTGAGCGCTAAGCAGGAGCAGAAACTACCACTTTTATAGACTCTGGTGTGTCTCGGCCAGGGGACAGAACCCAGAGCCTTCCTCACAGGAGGCGAAATGTAGTAGTCAATCAGGTTTGTAATAAAGAAATAGCTGGATAATCCGTGAATTAGCGTTGCTGATGTCGCACACATCAGGGCCTCTTTGTTTACACTTGTTCGTCAACTGATAGATGTTGCTAGGCCAATGGATAATCATCTTATAATTTTGCTACCAGTGAACCGGAGGGGAATATTGTGTTGGTCTCCGTCTATCTGTATGTTGGTTTACAGACGATTAACCGTGAACTACTTAGACGTTACATAATTGGGCATTATTATATCACACAGTTCGGGATTGAGGTCAAAAAGGTCAACTACAGCGCTTCCTGTCACTATAATTGATGTTTTCTATCGTTTTGTTTATCACAATGGTGTATATGATTCTACTAAATAAAGTAGAGCGGTTTTATTTTGGAAAATAAGACTTATATTAGGATAGCACTGCCAAACCGGTAATAAAACAACATGTACTAAACAGCCCCATGTTGTCGGTTTGTTTGTTTGTTTGATTAATTAACGCCCTATTAACAGCTAAGGTCATGAAAGGACGGCCTCCCATGTATGCGGTGTGTTGCGTGTATGTGTGCGAGGTGCGTGTTTACGTGTTGTATACATGTATCTATATATCTAATATGCATTGTTGTCGAAACTGAATATTTGAACAATATTTATTAAATATATTGCATGTAGAACATTTATTTTCATGGTGTTAAAACATAATTGGACTTATTATATAATTATATTGCTTAAAAACTATTCCGAAAGTATTTAGAGTTTTTAACTATACTACTATTATTCCGATACTGCCCTGCAGGTAGAGCGTAAGAATTGTGCCTGCTTCCCCTATTGCATGATCGCAAAAGTGACTAAATTCAGGATCTTATATTTTCTTTCTTCTTACATTACTTTCATCTTGCTAACGTTTCCCTTGATACCACCTCACGTTTGGCCTTCTGTTGAGCGCTCGCCTCTGTAAGGAAGACTTTGACTTTCGTCCCTTGGCCGAGACACACCGTAGTCTATAAAAGTGGTAGTTTAATCAAACTAACAAACACTATTCCAATATCATATCATTTCAGTATAAGGCAACACCGATACACTTCGCCAGCAAAAAGCAAAACCTGGAAATCGTGGAAGAGTTATTTAAAAGAGGTGCTAACATCAATGGTACAGATGGCGTAAGTTCACAGTCATTAATATCCTTTGTAAATATATTTTGAAACTAACGGTAAATGTATTTAAGAACTAATGAATAGCTTTGTAAATGTATTTAAGAACTAATGAATAGCTTTTTAAATGTATTTAAGAACTAAAGAATAGCTTTGTAAATGTATTTGAGAACTAATGAACAGCTTTGTAAATGAAGTTCACGGCGTCATTTCTTTCTTTAATACAAAATATTACAAGATACACCCTATTGTTTTAACCATTCACTTTTACTAAGATACTATTAAAGGGATTAGACATCATACAATGCCTGTATAACTCATTAATAGTTTAAAACACACAAAAAACAAAAAGTCATCTAATATCAAATGAAGGGAGAAATATGATCAGCATTTTAAATAGATAATTGATGAGAGCAAAAGACAATAAATATTTCATTACTCTTTTATCAAGTGTAAGTCGTGAACGCAGTAAAGTTACACTATTTTCAGTCATAAATATAATTTGCAACAATAATTGTATTCTCAAAGACATAAAGGTCATAGACAGCCCGTCATATTAAATAGTCTATCCATTGAATAGTTTGCCGAGTTTCTTTTTTAGGTAGTTTTTTTTTAAAGATTTCAATGTTTTTTATTTTCAAAAATGAAATCCATAGTGGAGTCTAAATTAATAGATGAAACACAGGTGTTCGTTTCTAATATAAGTATAAGAATAATACTGGGTCAAGGTCTATAACTCGGCCGGCCATATAACACTACCCAATTTCAGAAAAAGTATGATTATTAACCAACCGTATAGGATATAATAATAGGAATACTCTCAATCGACAGCCAGATAATTTATCTTTATTTTGGTATATGATACAATATATATCATGGTAAATGCCGTATAAATGTCACTAGGTATCCAAAAACATCGGAAAACAGCCAGATTTCAACTGGTCGGACACCGTGGTGTCCTCCGATGAACACGCCAGGGCTCTAATGGGTAGCTCAAAAACCCACTGCATGTCAACACTTCAGCGTCATAAGAATGAAAGTTTGGTAGAAAACAAACTTACCGGTTAGTAAATCCCTGGAAAAATACCATCCATTTGCCTAACGTAGCCCTTTGAAATTTCCGATTGAAAAAAAATTATGTCTCTAGCCGCCATGTAAGTATGTGTGCAGTAGATTTGTTTTGTCGGCGTTGATTGGCTCTCGAAAATTAATTGACCAATCAACGCCGAGAAAACAAATGTACTACACACATATCAACATGACGGCTAGAGACATAATTTTTTCAATCGGAAATTTCAAAAGGCTGTATTGCGCAAATGGATGGTACATAGATAAACACTAACATACCGGTAAGTTTGTGTTTTACCAAACTTTAATTCCTATGAAGCTGAAGTGTTGACATGCAGTGGTTTTTGAACTACCCATTAGAGCCCTAGCGTGTTTATCGGAGGACACCACAGTGTCCGACCAGTTGAAATCTGGCTGTTTTCCGATGTTTCTGGATACCTAGTGACATTTATACGGCATGATATATATTGTATCATATACCAAATTAAAGATAAATTATCTGGCTGTCGATTGAGAGTATTTCTATTATTATATCCTATACGGTTGGATAATAATCATACTTTTTTCTGAAATTGGGTAGTGTTATATGGCCGGCCGAGTTATAGACCTTGACCCTGTAGTGTATATTATACTTATATTAGAAACGCAACACTGTGGATGAATGGTAAGGAATAAACAACTAGATATCTGTACTGTTTAGAACATTAAAGTGCTGCGTTAAACTACATTCCTAAACACTTAATGTGTCCAGTATGAAATACTCCTCGGCTACAGATGTACGATTCAGCCACTGTCACTCTTTACTCCCTTCCGGGACTACTTGCAAGGGGAGCTGGTTATTACGCCGCTTGGTGTATTTGTAATAAATACATTCCATTTACTTCTCCAGAACTTTTAACTGTGAATTTATACTTTGATGTACGTTCTCGTTCCATTAACGTGTTTTTATTATTCCTATTGATATTGCATAAAGATACTATTGCTCTTACGCTGTTTCAATAAATTTGACACTGATAATATCAATTTTCAGACGTCCGGCTAGTGCACAGTTCGCCATGTCTCGTGGCACGTGGTGTACATACTTGTTTCATGTGTCCATGCTTGAAAACGCCTTTCTGGGGTACATTTTATAATGTGTTTTTTTTTATTCTGTTTCTCTTACGCAAGGCTGTGTAATATTATAAATATTTATTCATCAAATGCGGTCTATGGTCACAGGGTTTAGTAAGCGATAGTGCAACATACACATAGGACCTAGGATGATGGGGAAAAAAATTAATATGTGATCGGTACTAAAAGTTATCCGTTTTATCACTTTCTTTTATTGACTAATAAACCTTATCTGCATTGTATTGTTCCGGAGTTTCCAAAGTCGCACAGATGCTTAGAATATCCTGACCGATGCATGAAGTTTACACAAAACAAATGCGTTTAGCACTTTTTATTGTTATTGTTGTTATTTTTAGAAGATTGTCGCTGACAAGTATATTTTAGTATATGTTTTTGAAAGGTTGGTGTCACTAAATCATGGCGAAATTTATTAAACGGTATAAGATACTGACTTCCGGTATCGCGTGCGCAGTTGTAATCTGCGCATAGCGTATGTACACAGACTCTACACCCGACAAGGAAAATTAAAGTGCGAGTACGCTCGCACTAATTAAACATGTATCTCTCTTTTACACCAGATCAATGACCGACCATTGCACGAATCGGTCCGTTTTGGATCTCAACATATTTTAACATTTCTCCTGGAGAATGGAGCGGATCCTAACGTCCAAAATAGTGTTAGTATTCTCGTTAACTTCAATAAGTCAATCATGCTATTAAGAATAAATTTTATTTGTTGATTACAAACACATTTCTTGATAAAGGGGATCTCTTCGATCATTTTGACGAATTGGGAATGCTACGTCGTTATAACCGTCATGTTGATTGATCGATCTACTATCAGTTTACATGCATATGAACTGCTAAAATAAATGTTCTCATTTAATGGAGGGAAGTAATCAATATTGACAAGCAGATTTATTCATTTCCACGTAGTATGAAGATACTCCGTTGCTATACTGCTTTGATACAACGAGATTTAGAGCAAAGGGATGGACGAAAAAAGCCATGACTCTGATGAGGCACGGAGCAAGGAAAGATATCAAGAATATGGTACGTGTTTTCTTTGGCGGCATGATTCAGGAAGAAAGTTCTACGAAAGGGCAAAATGACAACTATTATTAAAAAGTGAACAGAAATATACTACAGTCTCTCAAAACATAATATACATTCATACACGCATTATATTTGTCTAATCTGTTAACATTATGTTAAGGGTATAGCTCCAAACGGTGGCGTAGTGATGCGATCTTACTTAAACTATAGTTAACATGACCTCTATGGTTGCCCAATCAGCGTGTCGCATAACAGCTAACAGTACTAGTACGTCCCGAGGTATTCCGATTCTAGGCAAGGGGTCATGTTGAGGTGACCCCGAAAGGGTGGTTTTTAAAGTTATATGTGCCGTATTTTTCATACTCACGAATCAAGATGAGCTTTAAATATGTTATTCAGCACCAAAAATTACTAACTTTTTGAAAATTACAGTGCTTTCAATGCATAGGTTTTAATTTTACATGTACAAATAAGAACTGAAATTGCCAAAATTCATTTATTTACATCAATAGTGAAGTGGAATGAGTACATACGGTGAGACCATGAAGTCAAATTGTGGTCTACAATTTCATTACACATTTTTACAATGTTTTTAGTAATTGTAAAGTGACTTCTGCAGGTTATGTTTTCATTTAAACATATTTAAGGCATAAAAACAACAATTCTACACTACTAACGTTTATAAGTCATCTGAAACCATTTGAATGATTTTTACAGCTTTATTCATCAAACCTTATGGTTTTTAATACATTAATGATGAAAAAATAGCATGTCAAAATTAACGCCCAGTTACGGCACATGTAACTTTAAATCTTGTATTTGATCGTAACGTCTACCAAAGGTAGGTAGTTGAGCGGAATTACAAATTACAAATCTAATTTTAACTAGATTACTTAGAATTTGTAAATGAATTTCAAGAACCGTTAGAATTATTAACTCACCTGGCTTATGTCATGGCGCGGCGTCCGTCCGTCTGTTTGTCCGTCAACATTTCCTTTAAATCGCTACTAGTCATAGAGTTCTGCATGGATTGTAACCACATTTGGCCAAAAACATCCTTGGGGGAGGGGGAACAGAACTTGTATAAATTTTGGCTCTGGTCCCCCGGGGGCAGGAGGGGCGGGGCGTAATAGGGGAAATAGAGGTAAATCCTTTAAATCGCTACTAGTCATAGAGTTCTGCATGGATTGTTACCAAATTTGGCCACAAACATCCTTGGGGGAGGGGGAACAGAACTTTTATAAATTTTGGCTCTGACCCCCCGGGGGCAGGAGGGGCGGGGCCAAATAGGGGAAATAAAGGTAAATCCGTTAAATCGCTACTTGTCCTAGAGTTCTGCATGGAATGTAACCAAATTTGGCCACAAACATCCTTTTTGGAAGGGGAACAGAACTTGTATACATTTTGGCTCTGGCCCTCCGGGGGCAGGACGGGTGGGGCCCAATAGGGGAAATAGAGGTAAATCCTATAAATCGCTACTTGTCCTAGAGTTTTGCTTGGATTGTGACCAAATTTGGTCATAAACACCCTTGGGGGAAGGGGAATAGAACTTGTATAAATTTTGGCTCTGGTCCCCCGGGGGCAGGAGGGGCGGGGCGCAATAGGGGAAATAAAGGTAAATCCGTTAAATCTCTACTAGTCATAGAGTTCTGCAGGGAATGTAACCAAATTTGGCCACAAACATCCTTTTTGGAAGGGGAACAGAACTTGTATACATTCTGGCTCCGGGGGCAGGACAAGTGGGGCCCAATAGGGGAAATAGAGGTAAATCCTATAAATCGCTACTTGTCCTAGAGTTTTGCTTGGATTGTGACCAAATTTGGTCATAAACACCCTTAGGGGAAGGGGAATAGAACTTGTATAAATTTTGGCTCTGACCCCCTGGGCGCAGGAGGGGTGGGGCCCAATAGGGGATTTAGAGTTTAATATTAAAATTACTTCAGAAAAGAAACAATGAACCTGTATTCAGAACATTACTTGGCATTACAAACCAGGTGAGCGATACAGGCCCTCTGGGCCTCTTGTTTTCTTGTATGTTGTCATTTCGCCCAAGGACAAAAAATAAACTAAAATTGTGTATGTAGACTATATCGTTCCCAGTTTGAACTCTGACGTAATGTAGTATAACGGTCAAAGGGCTTAATCGCCTGATGCGATATTGTCGGATCACCTGTCACATCAATTGAAAACGATATTTCGTCCCAGTATACATAAACAATTAGCTTTATTGTGCTCTTTGGGCGAGATGACTACCTAAACCAGAATAATTTTGACAGTTTTTAGCTCACCTGGCCCGAAGGGCCGGTGAGCTTATGTCATGGCGCGGCGTCCGTCGTCCGTCCGTCCGTCGTCCGTCCGTCCGTCAACATTTCCTTTAAATCGCTACTAGTCATAGAGTTCTGCATGGATTGTAACCAAATTTGGCCAGAAACATCCTTGGGGGAAGGGGAACAGAACTTGTATAAATTTTGGCTCTGACCCCCATGGGGCAGGAGGGGCAGGGCCCAATAGGGGTAATAGAGGTAAAACCTATAAATCGCTACTTGTCCTAGAGTTCTGCATGGATTGTAACCAAATTTGGCCAGAAACATCCTTGGGGGAAGGGGAACAGAACTTGTATAAATTTTGGCTCTGACCCCCTGGGGGCAGGAGGAGCGGGGCCCAATAGGGGTAATAGAGGTAAATCCTATAAATCGCTACTTGTCCTAGAATTCTGCATGGATTGTAACCAAATTTGGCCAGAAACATCCTTGGGGGAAGGGGAACAGAACTTGTATAAATTTTGGTTCTGACCCCCAGGGGGGCAAGATGGGCGGGGCCCAATAGGGGTAATAGAGGTAAATCCTATAAATCGCTACTTGTCCTAGAGTTCTGCATGGATTGTAACCAAATTTGGCCAGAAACATCCTTGGGGGAAGGGGAACAGAACTTGTATAAATTTTGGCCCTGACCCCCTTGGGGCAGGAGGGGCGGGGCCCAATAGGGGTAATAGAGGTAAATCCTATAAATCGATACTTGTCATAGAGTTCTGCATGGATTGTTACCAAATTTGGCCAGAAACATCCTTGGGGGAAGGGGAACAGAGAACTTGTATAAATTTTGGCTCTGACCCCCAGGGGGCAGGAGGGGCGGGGCCCAATAGGGGTAATAGAGGTAAATCCTATAAATCGCTACTTGTCCTAGAGTTCTGCATGGGTTGTAACCAAATTTGGCCAGAAACATCCTTGGGGGAAGGGGAACAGAACTTGTATAAATTTTGGCCCTGACCCCCTTGGGGCAGGAGGGGCGGGGCCCAATAGGGGTAATAGAGGTAAATCCTATAAATCGCTACTTGTCCTAGAGTTCTGCATGGATTGTAACCAAATTTGGCCAGAAACATCCTTGGGGGAAGGGGAACAGAACTTGTATAAATTTTGGCTCTGATCCCCCGTGGGCAGGAAGGGCGGGGCCCAATAGGGGAAATAGAGGTAAATCCTAAAAAATTCTACTTGTCTTAGAATTTTGCATGGATTGTAACCAAATTTGGCCAGAAATATTCTTGGGGTTAACAGAATTTGTATAAATTTTGGCTTTGACCCCCCCTGGAGGAGAAAGAGTGGGGCCCAATAGGGGAATTAGAGGTAAATATCCAAATTTCTTCAGAAAAGAAACAATGAACTGATATTCAGAACATTACTTGGCATTACAAACCAGGTGAGCGATACAGGCCCTCTGGGCCTCTTGTTTTAAAACTATTTCGTCCCTGAAATTCACTGTCAAAATTTTGAAAGTAGCAATTTGATTGGCCATTTCCAAAGGTCACCTGGACATGACCCCTAATGGGATTTTCTCAGATCCTCTTATCAAACGTAGTGATAATAAGGATCTGTATTTTAATCAGATTGTCAGACCCTCTTTTCATGGTCTTCTTTTAAATTCGATTGATAATAATCCCAAAAACATATTATATGTTTCTATCAGCATAGCAAAATGGCATTGGATCACTTGCAATCGTTTCTAAATGCTATTCGGAACGGCAAAAATATCGAAAAAGAGATCCGGAACTCGGAGGACCTGGCTGAAGCCTATCACTTGTATGACGTTCTTAGTGAGGTAAGTATCAAAACTTGCGGTTTTGATATTTAGAATAATTCATTCAAACTTTTCATTTATAATGTAAAATGGCAATATTCTTGAAGACCTGCTACTTTTTCATAATAATAACATTAACAATTTATAATAATATACAAGAATTTATGTCGATGACCTCAGATGAGGTCAAAACACCAAAAATATGCAAGAGTCCCTATGCACACAACGTTCGAAATCTGCTAAAGAAACCTTAAAGTGCTCCATCGCCAACAACTGGTATTTTTTCTCATATTTTACGCCATTACCACCATTGAAAAATTTGAGCTTCTAATTCTTCAAGATAAAAATATTAAAAATAATTAATTGCATCCCGAAAAAAAATCAGGGCACTATGTCCTTTATAGAATGAAGTACTGATTGAGTATGCATCTAAAGCAATATGAATTATTTCATATTATTTTTGGTTTACTTACACGCATATATATATATATACACACCAATTATTGTCAAAATTAACAGTATTGTTTATGCTGTCGGCAATGAAGCATCTTTAATTCTACACACAAACTGTTAAAATTTAATAATACAATTAAACATTCATGAAATCATATCTTATGAATTTACGCTTAAAGGAACAAGGGCAAGGAAAGAAGTTGTTACAATATGTTATACAGTCTCTGAAACACAAGCAGGACCACCCACCAATGTGTCATGGACGGAACATGAAGGAAATGTGTGAAACCGCTCTATCTATTTTAGAGGAACGGGTAAATATTCATTTTTGTAGAAAATAGTTATTTTCATTTCACCGCTTTGATATCCAAACAATTTTGAATGTGATCAAAATTCAGATATTAAAGCTGACAATGCAAGTTAAAATTATTAAAATGATTTTTTTTTAAATAAGTATACTCGTTCTTCAAGAATTGTTTATGAGACATTCCCCGGTTGAGGACAGCCATTTTTGTTTTACATTCCGACGACTTACCGACCCCTATATAAAGCGCGTGAATGGACACACGTGCGCTCATTCATGTACCTTTACACCTAGCAGTCCACAGTATATATCACCAACAAATAGGTAAACAAAACCCTAACCTGTAAAACTATATGGGACTTTTTTTTAGCAAGAAAACATGTCAACTCCTCTTAGTTATCATTTAGATGTTTCTCAAAATAAAATTTCAACGCAAGTGAATAGAAATCCAAACAATAGTCCGTCCACATATCTCCACGTATATCATCGTACTCGATGCACTCAACTGACCATATACACGTGACTACGTACCTGACCCGAATGAGCGACAACTATCAAGGACACACGTGTCGTTGTACATGTACGTGTAAAACTTTGTGTATATTGAAGTGTTTTATTAGTTCGTATTGGACATATGTTGGGATATAGCCGACAACACATCCATCTATTACTTCAATGAAATGTTGTCAGGTGAGTGCAGTGTTTATTTTCAATTTGACATTGTTATTTGCAGTATCGGGGCATGTGTGTCTGAGACAAGACATTTTTAGAATGATACACGTGTGTCAAGCGTCACGTGCTTTATATAGGGGATTGGCCAGTGAAGGTTACTAAGCAGAGCAAAAGAAAAATGGCTGCCACTTCCTTAGATACCACACTGTCATAACTAGGGGATGTCTCAGAAACAATTTTTGAAAAAAATATTTCGTTAATATATTTTTTTAAAATTTAAATTGCATTGTCAGCTTTAAGTCTCTGCTGTGTGGAGGCCGTCCTTACATGACCATAGCTGTTAATAGGACGTTAATTAATCAAACAAACAAACAAACAAATTGCTGGACAGACGACGTAGAGAGACTGGTAAACTGTAAACCCAGAAACAAGGCTATAGTCCATATCTTTAAAACGTCTTTAGTCTATTTCATATATAGTCATGTAGCTGTAGTACATATCTATATTGATTTCTATAGCTACAGTCTCATTCAGTTAAGTATAACTTACACTCGTAGTATGTTTTCTAATTTTAAATATTGAATACATCTCTATCTTCGTTAATTTCTGTATCAACGGTGCGTAGGTGGACATTACTTGCGACCAATCCAGTCAATACAGTAAGGATATATTAATCAGCTTTAGAACAATTAAAAATAATGCATTTTTAGTTAGATTTCTATTGTTATGATGCACGATATCTCAGATGTGCTCAATTACTATGATCTTATATTAATATTCGCATATAAACGTTTTAGGATTGGAACCAGGCTTGGGAAAACTTACAAGGTAATATCAAATTTCCTTTGTTTTCAGAATATTTTATTGTAGTATTACAATTGGGATTGGCAACAGGCTATGCCTATATTAGCCCTCTCTCAGAATCAAATTTTCTTATAGGTCTCCCGCAATTAAATAAGCTACTATATTCTATTACTATTAATATGTGTCTATAATATATTAATTTGAAGTTTAACGAATGTCAAATATGTCTGGGATCATGGATACAAACCTAATACACAGCATAAAGCCCACTAACTGACTGAGTGTGACAGAGCTGTCATCTGTGACACCAGATGTCTACAAGCACAACCGGTACTATTTAAGGGGAAAACTCGGTCATGTGTATCCGTCAGGAAGTACATCTCAATATACCAAAATCAGTCGCTGATAGTTTGAATTATATGCTTCAAATATATATAATATATGGCATCACTCCACAAAAATTGAATCCTTTCAAAATAGTGAGTTTGGTTTTCTCACTAAACTGCATTCGTATGAAAACACTTTTTCGCCTGATTTACGGACTTCTGTATTAGTAACTTTTAGGATGTTATTTTGATTCAACACTTTGGTAACAAATTTAGTAAAATCATTCGTAATAGAGTATTCCGATTTTTAGCCCACCTGCCCGAATGGCTAGTGCATTCATCATGGTGCGTTGCCCGACATTGTTGTGTCACCATTTCCTTATAATCGCTATTTCTGCACCACAAAGGTCGAATTGCACTGTATAATTTCCAGACATAGCGATTGTCGAAACATGAGATCATCTTGGAGAAAATGAAATATATGTGCTTATCATACTACATGAGGTCAACTATCTCGCTCATTTATGTTAATAATGTACTCAAATACCTAAAACAGGTATTCAAAGATAATATTAGTTAAGTATAAGTACTAAAACGTGGATAGATTTTGATCAGATTTGGCCAGAAACATCCTCTCTGTGGAAGGAGTCACAGTTTGTATACAACTCGGTTCGGATTTCCCTGGGATATTTCGAAAAAAAAACGATGAACTTGTATCCAGAACATGACTTAGCATAACCAACCAATCGAGCGATACAGCCCTTCTAAGCCACTTTTATTTTCTCTCGATATATATGTTGATATCATTAAAAGTTAACCAGAGATAATGAATACCGTAAAAGTAGTACATGTATACTTTAAGCTCAAAACAAATTAATCAATTAACATGAAATTAGGGTTACCAATGAGACTTATAATGTGATGTAATGTAATAGCTAAAAAGAGTTTCCCATGGTTTGCTTTTAGATATTCCAAGTGAAATACGTCAACTTGGGACAGTCACGGAGGATGAATTTCTGCGTTCATTAAAGATGAAACGCACAAAGGCGAAATGTATTCGGTTGATGATTGTTGGAGATGTAGGTGTCGGCAAAACGTCACTCTGTTTGAACCTTATCAACGAAGAGAAACCAGCAGTCCCTACCGACGGCATAAACGTTTTTATTCAAAATTACACCGTGGATATGAAAACTGGAAAATGGCGAAGACTATCCGATAGTGACATTAACAAACTACCTACAAAGGTGTTGTCTACTGTATGTAGAGCTGAGGTGCCATCGGAAAGCGACAAAACAGAAACAATCACAAACAAGAGGGATGAGGACAGGAAAGATAACGATCAGGCCGACACGACCAAAAGGACAAGAGGAAAGAAGGGTAGTGCCAGACGGAAACAGAGGAAGAAAAAGGGTGAGAGTGATGATGGATCCTCGGTCATATACTCAAGAGAAACACCGGAAGATCAGACCCAAGGTAAGTGTAACGAAAAAATTCTAAAAAACGAACACACGAACACACGTTTATGCCATGAACTCATATTTCTCAAAACATATGAGAAAAAAGTTTTACGAGACAATTGACTTCCATCCATTTAAGGGTTTATTTCTGTTGCTAATGAACTCATATTTGGCGGCAGCTCAGTGACATAGCACAAAAGTTCCACTATATATGAGAAAAAAGTTTCATACGAGACAAATTGACTTACCGCTCGTCCATAAATTAAGGGTTAATCAAACAAACATTTTCTGTTGGTAAAGCATCAGATTCTTCATCTCCTTCATACAAAAGAAAAAGGAATGATTCGGAGAAAATGAAGAGCACACTTAGAGATGTAAATTGCGTAGACGTCCTCAAAGACGAGGAGGCTCTCCTTTCCATTTGGGATTTCGCTGGCGATGACGTTTATGAGGCGACTCATCATATCTTCATGAGTTCTGACGCTGTCTACATAATTGTTTTCAACGCAGATGATTGTCTTCAGGACAAAGCAAATCTAGGTTTGTTCATTTTTAATAAAGATGATATACAGCCATCAATTACTTTTTGCTATTAAGGCAATCTTGACTTGTGTTTTGTTTGTTAAAATCACAACAGCTTATAGCATAATAATAACATACCGAGTTTGCTGTCGATCTGATTAAAACAGATATGTATTCTATAATACAAAATTAAAGAGTGATCAATTACAATGTGCAACATGCAAGGAAATATGCAGAAATGAGGATTGTTTACAAAACCACGCTTGATTATGTTAACGATAACAGGCACTGTATTTAATTTTTTAAAGAATTATCTTATTGAGATTGTCTTTATTGGTTACACAGCACACCATCTTCTAACAGAAAAAGACGATTTACAAAATCGGGCAGGCTGGCAGATTGGGCAGAATCGGGGTACAAAAAAAAAGTCGTTAAAAGGATCATTCAATCCAAGAGTATATTAAAAGTTGCACATATTTCGGAAACAAACCAGTTCTAATAGAAATTAAATTAGTTGGTTTTACTGTGTTGTGCCAGAAAAGTCCACCTAGTGAAATGTATGTGAAATGTTCAAACTCGTGGTCGGATGCCTTTTATGCCGAACCCAGGCCCTTGCCAGTGTAGTAAAAGAATTTTTTTCGTCTAGAACTACTCAAATCGCTCTTACAGTAGTGTGTTTACCTTATTAGATGTATGTTCTTTTGTCTAATATTTCATGTTATATGTTTCATAAGGAATGTAGAACAATACATTTATGTCTTTTTGTTTCGTTGTTATGTAATATAATTAGCCCTGCTAAATTGTCCATTTAAAAGGATAATTTATATAAAATTAAAGTGTAGATATCAATATTATCAATTTGTTAACCTATTTTGACCACAAAGTATCAAAATCATATTTTTCATGCAGGTCGGACAGAAAATTACCGATAAGGATCGATCAATTTTATAACTGATAGACTAGCTAATCTAAATTCGAGAAGAAAAAAAAATCAAAACAATGAATTATATAGATATTTTCACAAAATCTATTTATTACTAATGGTGTAAAGTCAATTGCAATTTGCGGTTCGGATAAAGTGGACTCTACATATACTACTGTTAATAAGATTTGATAAGAATAACATTATTAGTATTAGTTAAGTAATTGATATATGTATGAACTGAAAAGGGACAATTTATCAATGTACATTGCGCTAGCTTAGATGAGTGTTAAATGATCTTAATGACGATTTACATGATCGAGCAGAAATAGACTTTTTAATGGTTTTTACTGATATATAGATTTTGTGTGAAACACTTAATTATTACCTCTATTACACGTTATTTTATACAACCAATACCATTATATATGAAATATGGCAAGAAGTTTAATGTACTAAACAAGGTAAAAGTAGCGTGGCTCAGTTAAAAAAAATACGGTATACAAATTTCGCCAGGATCATTTATTTTCTATGTTAATATATCAGTAATAATTAGTATTATTATTATATCTTTTACTCAATAGGTTCCATTATAGGTAGGCAGGATTTGACTTTATTTCGGCAGGATCAGACTCTAAAAAGGTAGCATTGGATCCTTAAAAGACAGGATCGGACCCTAAAAAGGCAGGATCGGACCCTAAAAAGGCAGGATAGGACACTTAAAAGTCAGGATCGGACTTTATTTCGGCAGGATCGGAATCAATTTGACAGACGGTTGTGTATTGAAAGATAGTGCAGAGTATGGAGAAACAAGAGAGAATGAATGTGGAGAGAAAGGGGAGGGGAAGTGTTGTGAGGTAAACATGAAAGATAAGAGACAGGCAGGGAGTGAGAAAGTGGAGAGAAATAGTGGAGATAGAGAGGAGACAAATGGGATAGCAATGGCGGAATGAATGAAAAAAAGGAGGTTGCAGGAAACGATGGAAGGGATATGGTGCAAAATTGGAGAGGGACGGCGGCTTGAAAGAGAACTGTGATAGCGAAGTGAAAAACAATGACGTCAGAATGGAGGAAAGCAAAGGAGAGAAGGGCAAAAGAAAAGAAAGAGGGAAATAAGAATGAGCTGAACTTTGGGAAACATGCAAAAGAGAAAAAGAAAAAAAAGTCTTTTGTGAGAAAGGGAAGTACTTGAGAGAAAGAGGGGAAAAATGTACAGAAAAGAGAAAGCGAAGGAAATGACGAAGACGGTGATGCATTTTAATGCATTTGAAGACAGCCGTGACTGGACAGAAATGTTTAAGGAAAGGGACATAAATGACAGTTTAGGCAGTAAGGATTGTAACTTAGTAGAAGAAACAAATTTCAAAAACGGACAAAAATATGACTATTGCATTTTCTAACGACTGTAGGGTTTGGATACTAACAGTCGGTATTCACCAAAAACGACGTATTCCATTATTGATGACGGACATGACTTGAAGAAACTGTTTACGCGAACGATTGACGGACAAAATATGTACTGTAAGGAAGCCGTTGCGAAAGGAACTCGTTCCTATACACCATTTGACCCCCAGCCACGGCCGGATGATTTGATATAGGTTCAAAGACAATATCGGACGTTAACACCTGACAATAGTTACAAAAAACGCGTGACATGGTCGGGATCACGGGGTAGAATCAATAGTAACAGACACTTAGCAGTTGTAGAATATTGCGGTATATATCCTGGACTGGTATCCCATGAGAACACGAAGACAGATACAAATGACTACGTATGGACGCCGACTGACGTTTTGGGCGAAATGAACGAACTGGTTAGAGACGGAAATTCCAGACCTAAAAAATCTATACCAAATTAACAATTGGCAACAGTTCCACTCTACAAGAAGACACAACATGAACATACCACAGTCTCCCAAAACACGCACCTCGCACAACATACATGCAACACACCGCATACATGGGAGGCCGTCCTTACATGACCATAGCTGTTAATAGGACGTTAATTAATAAAAAAAAAAACAATTAATCACGACGTATTGTCAGGTCCAAAATCATATAAACAAGAAAGAGACGCTAAACGACGACAGTAAATACGAAACCGACAAGATCAGACTGGACAGTTGACATGTGGACGAACAAACATTGTCGACAACATAATTCAACTTCAGAATTTTATAAAAGACAATCATCCATTTGTAAGATCCGTTATACATTTTTCAGGCAAAACTCCAGGTGTTGTCCTTTTACACAGACGAACACTTGACAGACAAAGAATTTATGTTGTGCTGGACGAACAGTTCTAAGGTTTGACAAGACTTTTTGTCTGTGCGATATACATGTGACGGCTTCATGCTCTAAACAGTTGACAGTGACGAAACAAGATACTATCGCCGAGCCCATGTTTATACATGACAGCAGTGACCACGAAAGCTACAGCAGCTTTTTCGCACACATTAGGTGTAAACTGACTGGTACTGACCTATCAAACTTAGTGATCGGGACTGATGACGAACGCACCATGGTTAAAGCTATCAACTGTGACGAATTTGAGACATGTCAATCTACAGCTCCAAATTTCTTGACATACTTCAAAAGACGTTTGGAGGACATTTTACAGACAAAGGTTAGTGAACCGCAACGACTATGTAACAACCAGAGACGTTTGGGTTAGGAAGACCACCGACGAACGCAATAGACATTTTCACAGATTCAGACGTTACTGGGACAGGTAAACCGAAAAACTGCTGTAAAAACGACATCGACTGAACGACAAAAGTAATAACTTTCCTAAAAAATATGCAAATACGATACGTGAAGTGATAGGTAGCGCGATAAGTAAACCGCCACCATTTCCTTACTATGGAATACCTAGAAATAGGTCGGGGCGGTGAACGACGACATAGTATAAAGTGTGCCAGGGACCGGCGAAAGATCGACAATTACGATACAGGACGTTATTAAGAGTCTGATCTTGCCTAAATAAAGTCTGATCCTGCCAAATGAAAGCCCGATCCTACCAAATTAAATGCAGACCTGGGCAATGCGATGGTATAAAACACAATTATTATCATTATATCATCGTAGCTGAGTCCTATCCTATCCTATCCGATTTCCAGCCAAAATAAAAAAAGAACAAAATTTCTACCTTTTTAGATTCTGATCCTGCCTTTTTCAAGTCCGATTCTGCCTTTTTAAAGTCCGATCCTGCCTTATAGTCCGGTGGCGTATGTCGGGTTTTGGGGGCTCCGTGTGCACTTCTTGATTAAGTTTTGACACCATATACCAAAATGTTCAGTAGGTCATCCTCTTTCGGCATAAGTTTTCGACCATGCGGTGAGGTCAAAGTAAGGGGTCAAAGGTCATATTGTCAAATATGCAATAATACCTCCTTTGGCATCCAAAACTTCAAGTTTAAAGGTAGATCACCTTTTAATTCCTATTATTTTAGCATTTAGTATGTTAATTAACAAGAATGCCTTTTGAAAATGTAATATAATAAAACATTGCTTTACCCCACCCCATCCCGCACAACAAAGAGTTCAGTCGCATATTGAATTGGCTTGACTGTCTGTCTGCTTGTCTGTCGAAGTGTCCCATTCTGCCTTTTTAGAGTCCGATCTATTCTTATTTGAGTCCGATCCTGCTTTATTAGAGTCCGAACCTGCCGAAATAAAGGCCGATCCTGCCTATAAAGGAAGCAAATTACATCTCACAAGTATTGTTCTGCTTAACTGTTATGGAACCTATTGGGTAAAAGACATGATAATTATATTAATTATTATTGACATATTAACGTAGAAAATAAAGTTCAAATAAATGATCCTGGCGACACGAAGTCAGTTTCTGGGCAAAGTGTTCATGTATATATAAATATCAACTTTTTGTATTCAAGCCACCTTACTTGTGCAGTACAATAACTTTTTCGTTATAGTCCATACATATTGGTTGTTTAACAATATGTTCAAATTGAACGTAAAATAAGCTTTTATAGAATATTTAACGGTAAAACTATATTATTTCTCTGATTTAGATGATGTATTTGTTTTAAAATTGACCGATCCTGCACTGTAAATTTCTTTTAGACTATGCGAGAAAAATACATATATATATATTTATATTTTATTTTTTTGGTCAAAATAGGTTAACAAATTTATAATATTGATATCTACACTTTAATTTAATACATTTGTATCATTTTAATGACTATTATGTACTCTGATCCTGCCCGACTCTGTCCGATTCTGCTCGATCCTGCAAGATCCTGCCCGATTCTATAAATCGGCTTTTCGGGTAGGAATATCTTTTTTCCCGCCATTTAGATTGTAACGGCAATTATGTATATGACAAAGTTTCCATATCGTGTATTTTTTTTACAAACTTATATTTATATAAATGATTTCTTTATTACAGAAAAACTGTACACGTGGCAAGATTTGATAAAGACCTATTCAACAGAACAATCGGAAACAACCACTTCCAAACTCACGCCACCGATAATACTCGTCGGCTCTCATTTGGACAAACTAGGAAACTCGGTATGTAATGTAAATTTAAATTGTTTATATCAACGATATGTTAAATGCTGATAGCTAAAGATAAAAGTGTTAATTGAAATCGTTCCGATAAAAACTTATCCGTTTTCTGTAGATGCGTGCACATTCCAATGCCGACTTCCGTTGTTGAGATTCGATATCAAATATTCCCGAAATAAAATTTAAAAAAGTAACTCAACTCATTTGCATATCAGTTAATCTAAAGATTTCAAAAAAAGTTTAAAAATACATGTAGATATTTTTTTTATTTTGAAAATGGACTAATTTGTGGTCTTGGCAGTGTTTGAATGATTAATTAAAATCCTATAAACAGTCAATCTGATTAAAATACATATCCTTATTATCACTACGTTTGATAACGGAGTGGTTATAAGGATCTGTATTTTAATCAGATTGATAAACAGTCAGGGTCATGGCACTGCAATGGCTATCGTTCGACAAAGAGAACACAAATCGCTAATTAAAATGTCACTTTTATATCTTTAAACTTTAATTCGTAAATTCAAACTTCTTTTGTGTGACATCATCGCCATTTTTTCGTAAATATCTATATGCGAGGGATACCCTCCTCAAATGACTTAGGGTGTTATGCAAAAGAGACCGTCCTCAAATGACCTAATGTGTTTTGAAGAATTTTCGCTAACCAACTAACCATTATGACAACCTTCTAAAACACAGAAAAATCTTATGGTGATTAAATCAGATAATTCGTCCATCATTCCAAACCGTTATCCACACCGACTAGGTGTACTGCTTGCAAAAATGTGAATAGGCGTCTCACGGCAAGGTATAAAACTAATGTTGTATTGTTTGTTTGCTTGTTTGATTATTTTAACGTCCTTTTAACAGCCTGTGTCTTGTAAGGACGGCCTCCCATGTATGCAGTGTGTAGCGTGTGTGAAGTGCAAGGTGCGTGTTTTGGGAGACTGCAGGATGTTCGTGTTGTTTCTTCTTGTATAGTGAGACTTTTGCCCTTTAAATATTGTTTGTTTGTTTGACTGATTGATTAACGTCCTATTAACAGCTATGGTCATGTAAGGACGGTCTCCCATGTATGTGGTGTGCTGTATATATGTTGTGCGATGTGCGTGTTTTGGGAGACTGCGGTATATTCATGTTGTGTCTTCTTATATTGTCTTCAGGAAAAAGAAAAGAAAGAAAGTAAAGACAAACTGTTTGATTCGATGGGAGGAATATCTAGCGATACCAATGTGTATCTCATAGACAACACAAACAAGGATGAGCCTGGTTTTCAACAAATAAGGGATCACATTGTCGAAGTTGCTAAACACCAGAAGAATTGGGACAAGATGATTCCAGCAACCTGGTTAAACCTCGATATAGATCTACGAAGTTTGAAACAACAAAAGCGATACATCGTCAAACTATCTGAGGTTATAGATATTGATTCAAGGAATGAAGTCTCTATTGGAGACTCGGATGAAATAAAGACTTTCTTGCGGTAAGATTACTGAATATAGATGCATGCTGTATACATATATGTCAATTATATTATATAATTAGTGATTTTTCTTAGCACAATATTAGCAGGATTTGTTTACCTGAAAAATATATTATTACCAGAAGTGGCAAGTTGTACACATGTTATCATACTCGCTGAAAACTTCACTGGTATGAATGTTTTCATTAACGTTTTAATCATAGTGGAAGGGTTAAACATCTTGATTTCTTTTTCGTCTGAGCGTACAAAGTAATGGCGCAATTAGTTTTGCCTTTTTTAGGTCATCTGACCCGAAGGGTCAGGATGACCTATTGTCATCATGCACCGTCCGTCGTCGTGCGCCGTGCGCCGTCCGCCGTCCGCCGTGCGCCGTGCGTAAACTTTTTATTCAAACGACTTCTTCTCAATAACCGGAAGGCCCAGGGTACTCATATTTGGCCTGTAGGTTGCTGGGATGGAGGGCTACCAAGTTTGTTCAAATGAATGACATTGACCTTCATTCAAGGTCACAGGGGTCAACAAGGCTAAAATCTTTAAACAACTTCTTCTCAAAAACCAGAAGGCCCAGGATACTGATATTTGGCCTGTAGGATGCTGGGATGAAGGGCTAACAAGTTTGTTCAAATAAATGACCTTGACCTTCATTCAAGGTCACAGGGGTCAAATAGGCTAAAATCCTTTAAACAACTTTTTGTGAATAACTAAGAGGCCTAGAGACCTGATATTAGGCCTGTGGTATGCTGGGATGAAGGGCTACCAAGTTTGTTCAAATAAATGACCTTGACCTTCATTCAAGGTCACGAGGGTCAAAAAGGCTTAAATCTTTAAACAACTTCTTCTCAAGAACCAGAAGGCCCAGGGTACTGATATTTGGCCTGTAGGATGCTGGGATGAAGGGCTACCAAGTTTGTTCAAATAAATGACCTTGACCTTCATTCAAGGTCACAGGGGTCAAATAGGCTAAAATCCTTTAAACAACTTCTTGTTTATAACTAAGAGGCCTAGAAACCTGATATTAGGCCTGTGGCATGCTAGGATGAAGGGCTACCAAGTTTGAGAAAATAAATGACCTTGACCTTCATTCATTGGTATCGGGTCAAATAGGCTAAAATCTTTAAACGACTTGGTAAAAACTTATTTTTTTAAAGCAACATACAATGGTCCCGTCTACTTTCAAACTACAAGTCCATCAAAGTGTTACATTCACACTGATACTGGTCCCCGATTGGTCAACCAATCAAAAACTTTTTTGCAAACTGATCGTTCGTCGCCGAACTGTGCGGAAATCAAATAGGCCATTGGCTAGGAGGGTCCCACATGCACACCCCCCCCCTCAAACCTCCGAACCAATATTTGTCTTAACCCTTAAGACCCACTGATCACAAATCAATATGTTAACATTGAATAAGTTGGGATGAACTTCCGGTTATGACGTCATTAAGATGGCCGCCATCTCAAATTTCACTAAAAAAACGAAAATTAGTCATAACATTGACATTTTTTAACCGAAGTAGACAAATGAGGTATCAAAATGACCACAACAGAACAATAAAAACATATCGGGACCAAATAATCCAATATATGTAGTGGTTTCTACGCAGGAAATTAAAACATCGGATTTAAATCTCAAAGTGGTGATTTTTCAGCAATTTTTTCATATTTTGCTTGACGCAGAAAAAATGTTTCCCAACAGCAAACTATTACTTCTGATCAGTTTTTTGACCACTTATCAATCAGTTTAAACAACAACAAAAACCAATTTTAACATTCCATAAGTTTCGGTTATTACGTCATCAAGATGGCCGCAATCTCGAATTTCACTAAAAAGTGAAAAATAGTCATAACATTGACATTTTTCAATTGAAGTAGACAAATGAGGTATCAAAATGACCACAATAGAACAAAAAAATACATGTCAGGACCAAATAATCCAATATATTTAGTGAATTGTACGCAGGAAATGAAAAAAAAATAAGATTTTAAGCGCAAAAATGGTGATTTTTCAGCAAATTTATCATATTTTTGCTTGACGCAGCGAAAATGTTTCCCAACACAACAAACTATCATTCGTAATCGGTTATTTGATCTCTTGTCAATCAGAATAAACAACAAAAATATTTTTAGAACTCCAAATCGCTGACACTACAGTTTCCTGATGTATTATAATTTCCTTAAATAGAACATTGACTAATGACGATTTATAAGTAAAAAAATAATGTTAAGTTGACAGAATATTTAGGTGGGACAAGGTAGGGTTTAACATAATCCATTTTCATGTTTGAAATTTTTGAGATTAGCAGCGTCTCAAAAATAATTATTACAGCACAACACCTACTGATAGCGTAACAAAGGGTAACTTAAGCTAATCCTGTGTTTCCCTTAATATCATCAACAGTTTCCAGAACGTTTGTGTCTTTGAAATTAAGCACATTGATTGTTTATTTCCTATGCATAACATAAGCAAAATGTCAAATGGTTACTACAGTGTCACATATTTCTTTCACTGGCTCTTAATGATAACCATTATCATTGTGCGTGCTTTCTCGCTTCACTGCTCTTTCCACTGATGAAGAGACTCGGCATATCTGGTAGCTGGTAGCCAAATCAGAGTAATCGAGATATCAGTATCAAATTCGTCGAACGCCAGAGCGTCGTCTTCAATGTCGATGAGCTGATGTGACACTACATTACCAGTGTTGTTCTAGCCTGTCATCTTTCATAACCCATCCATGGCCAGAGTTCATATCAGGAACAACAGATTAAGAGATGTGGGATTTCCCTCAGATTCTAACATATCGTATATGCTGTTTCAGACTTCTCCGGCATAATGGAAATTACACCAGATACACATTCTTCGAGTGGTGGAATTGGTTCTACTTAGCACAACATTCGTATAAAGTACCATGCATCAATCTTGTGAACTCTCGTGCGACCATAAACGGTACAGGTGATATCCTCGAGGTCATTAATGAGGTCATTAATGTTAAATGTTTTTCATTGGTCTGACTTTTCCCACTCCCTTGAAGGCGCTGGTTTGTGTCACATCTTGTGTATGCGTAAATTTACATGTAAGAGACCATTGAAGACTCTCCAGAAAAAAATTGTCTACAGTGCTTTCCAGACTTGGCAAATAGTGGAACTTCAGTGCAGACCTCATTTATGACCTCAAAGAATCCACCTGTGCCATCTATGGTCACTGAGGGTTCACAAGAATGAAGAATTGTGCTTCATACGAATTAAGGAGAACCAGCAGAACCTTTGCAGAATGTGGATCTGGTGTCTTTTCCGTCATGCCGGGAAAGTCTGGAACATCATATACGATATCTGAATCACTACATGTAGGTTGGAAAAAGGAAGAACTCCAACATCCCTGAAACCGATGTTTCTTATGTTAAGTCTGGCTATGGACGGTTGGCAAGTTAATTAGAACCATGATGGAAACCCGGTAATGTAATGTCACATCAGCTCATCAGCTCATCGCCATCGAAGACAAAGAACTACATTAACCATCTGACATTTCCTTACGTTATACACAGGAAATAACAATGGATGTGCTCATTCTAAAAGGCACAAAACGTTTGGGAAAGTGTCATGGTATTTACGGAATGACAGGCTCACACTAGATTTAATTTGTTACCATATAGCTATTAGTTGGCGTTTTGTTGTAATAATTCAGTTTGAGACGCTACTAGTCTACAAAATTTCGAACATGAAAATGGATTTCTTTGAAGTCCCACATAGATATCCATGACACAGCCAACTTTAAATTCAAATTTGTTAAGATCTAAATCGTTAATAGCCAATGTTATATTCAGGAAATTCTAAGACACCAGGAAACTGTAGTGTTGACGGCTTGGGAAAAAACCCATTACGCATCCGATGATGTTTTGTAAACCAAATGATGATATAACAATAATTCTCTTTTGCATTTCTATATATTTTTGTTATTGATTTTACTGTTTGACAAGAGAGCAAATAACTGAATAAATAATAATTTGTTGTTGGGAAACATTTTTTATTGCGTCAAGCCAAATATGAAACAAGAGGCCCAGAGGGCCTGTATCGCTCACCTGGTTTGCAATGCCAAATAATGTTTTGAATACAGCTTCATTGTTTCTTTCCTGAAAGGAATTTTAATATTAACCTCTAAATCCCCTATTGGGCCCCACCCCTCCTGCCCCCAGGGGGTCAGAGCCAAAATTTATACAAGTTCTGTTCACCTTCCCCAAAGGATGTTTATGGCCAAATTTGGTCAAAATCCAAGCAAAACGCTAGGACAAGTAGCGATTTATAGGATTTACCTTTATTTCCCCTATTGGGCCCCACCCGTTCTGCCCCGGGGGGCCAAAGCCAAAATTTATACAAGTTCTGTCCCCCTTCCCCCAAGGATGTTTCTGGCCAAATTTGGTTACCCATGCAAGCGATGTTTCCTGCCCCCGGAGGGTCAGAGCCAAAATTTATACAACTTCTGTTCTCTTACCCCAAGGATGTTTATGGCCAAATTTGGTTACAATCCATGTAGAACTCTAGGACAAGTACCGATTTATAGGATTTACCTATAATTCCCCTATAGGGCCCCGCCCCTCCTGCCCCCCGGGACCAGAGTCATAATTTATACAAACTCAGTTCTTATTCTCCCAAGAATATTTCTGGCCAAATTTGGTTACATTCCATGCAGAACTCTATGACTAGTAGCGATTTAAAGGATTTACCTCTATTTCCCCTTTTTGGCCCCACCCCTCCAACCCCCGAGGGGCCAGAGCCAAATTTTATACAAGTTCTGTTCCCCTTCCCCCAAGGATGTTTCTGGCCAAATTTGGTTACAATCCATGTAGAACTCTATGACTAGTAGCGATTTAAAGGATTTACCTCTATTTCCCCTATTGGGCCCCACCCCTCCTGCCCCCGGGGGGTCAGAGCCAAAATTTATACAAGTTGTGTTCCCCTTCCTCCAAGGATGTTTGTAGCCAAATTTGGTTACAATTCATGTTGAACTCTATGACTAGTAGCGATTTAAAGGATTTACCTCTATTTCCCCTATTGGGCCTCGCCCCTCCTGCCCCTGGGGGATCAGAGCCAAAATTTATACAAGTTCTGTTCCCCCTCCCCCAAGGATGTTTGTGGCCAAATTTGGTTACCTTCCATTCAGAACTCTATGACTAGTAGCAATTTAAAGGATTTACCTCTATTTCCCCTATTGGGCCCCGCCCCTCCTGCCCCTGGGGGATCAGAGCCAAAATTTATACAAGTTCTGTTCCCCCTCCCCCAAGGATGTTTGTGGCCAAATTTGGTTACAATCCATGCAGAACTCTAAGACAAGTAGCGATTTATAGGATTTACCTCTATTTCCCCTATTGGGCCCCGCCCCTCCTGCCCCTGGGGGACCAGAGCCAAAATTTATATAAGTTCTGTTCCCCCTCCCCCAAGGATGCTTGTGGCCAAATTTGGTTACAATCCATGCAGAACTCTATGACTAGTAGCGATTTAAAGGAAATGTTGACGGACAGACGGACGACGGACGGACGGACGGACGGACGACGGACGACGGACGACGGACGCCGCGCCATGACATAAGCTCACCGGCCCTTCGGGCCAGGTGAGCTAAAAATTGCTGAAAATTTACCATTTTTGAGCTTAAAATCTGATTTTTTCGATTCCTGCGTACAATTCACTATACATATGTATATATATTGAATAAGTTGGTCCTGATATGTATTTGCTGTTCTCTTGTGGTCATTTTGATACCTCATTTGTCTACTTCGGTTGAAAAATGTCAATGTTATGACTATTTTTCAATAATTCAATGTTGCTTGTTACGAGCATTTCCATTGGCTTAAAAATTTACTTTATCAGCCCATAAAGGAAAAAATGACGTCGCCGTTTGTAACGTCGCTTCTGATTGGCTGAGATGACGGCGTAATAATTTCATAGACAAAAGAGTCCCAAAATGAATTTTAAATGTTGAAGAGATTATCTTTAGTAAATTGAATTATAAGGATTAATTTGAATAGATTTTTTATGTTATGGAGATATAACATAAAAATCTGAGTGTACTCTCATCATAAACCGCTTCGCGGTTTATTTAGAGTACACTCAGATTTTTGTGTTATATCTCCATAACATAAAAATCTATTCAAGTTAATCCTTAATTTTTAGTGAAATTCGAGATGGCGGCCATCTTGATGACGTCATAACTGGAAGTTCATCCCATCTTATGCATAATCGGTCTGACCGTCTAATTTCGCACAACTAAGGTTCTCCCGGCTAAATTCGTAGAATTCTAAATCTATATTTACATGTACCTACTTTTGGTTTCAAATAAATGATTTATTTTTTGAAATAAAAGTAGTGTTTTATTATTATATCATAATAAAATTGATTAATATCGCATCATATAATAGTAAATACGTTCGTTTTTGTTGTAATTTCAGTCAACAACTAACAACAAAAAATATGTTGTCAATATGTGGTCATAATACAATAACAAATTAAAGCAATCATAGCGAAATCATCCTCGATACTCTACAGGGGTTCCGATCAGATACGAAGGCAGCCTACAACTCTGTAACATACTGTATGCCGAAGCCATTTTCTAGAATGCAAACACACACACACCCTCACCATCACACACACACACACCACGTAAATCATGTTTACCGCTAATTGTATGATTTTTACCGATTTTTGTGTAAATTCTGCAATCTTCTAGGTGTTTCCGGAGTTATCGTTCTTGTACACATAGTGTAGAACTGATTTTCCGGAACTCAAAATTCCTTTTGGTTAAAAATTAGACAATGCGAGGGAGATGTACCGGAAGTAGCGACAAAGGGATGCTGAACTCTGCTGGAAAGTTTACTTTTTGTTGTGGCAGTTTTGTTGTGGCGGTGTTTCTCGGTACATGATCGAAGTGTTGGGTAAGATATTTATTTGGCTTTTTGATCTCTTTTGTTTAGACTTTGAAAGCAGAAGTAACTAACTGGCGAAGTGTACAGTTAGTACATGTGTTGTGATACGACTGTAACCGTCACGTCTCAACTAGACTGGCCACCAGACCCTAAGTTGTTGATAAGACTTTCTCAGCAGAATTCTTTACTAGATTATCTCCCCCTAGTTAATCAGTGCATGTAGTAGAGACAAAAATAATCAAGCCAAATTTTAGTGATTTTTTTAATATTCTAGAGACAGGTGGCCAGTCTACGTCTCAACATTAAAGCTCGACAACGTAACACGACCGTATAAACCAGGTCGGGGGGAATCACAAACTTACTTATTATACGTAAACTAGTCCAATAAGAGTATGAGTATGGATTTGTTACTAAAAATAGCCTAAATCATATACACACATAGACAAATAGCTGCCACCAATGACTTATTCAAACATCCTCCCGGTGGCTACAGTACAAAGCACTAATTAGAGGCACATATCCTAAAACTAATCCAATAATATTAGATCTCGATATTGAGAAAATTCTGATGTGCAATATCGAGATCTAATGCCCGAACCCTATACGAGTCTTCGCAAGTTCCGCCCTCGAATTAGAGCGGAACTTTGACGCTTAATTACCAAGTGAAAAACTTACCAGAATGTCAAAAAAACATGTATAGCGTGAATCAGTAGTTATCCATGAACACATCCTGGTATAAGAATATGTATGACATAACATTAATCCACGGAATAATCACACATTTAAGAGCTGACCCATAGCATCGCTGTATAATCTAGGTTAATTCCTATTCAAATTTTCGTCACTTCCGGTTTATCAAATTATAGTACGGTGTATAAAATGGAAAGATAATATTAATAGTGGTAACCAAGGTTGTTTATATGCACGAAAACAAGTATTTTTTGGCGAGGATCACCTCGCCATTGTGATAGTGGTTGCAAAATTCTCTTTCAGTCAATTTCCTCAATTTGATTGGCTTAGAACTTGCTCGCAGATACTAGCGCTCCTAACGGCAGTGTATTCAACAACTTTGATTTTAACGGGAATTTTAAATAGCAAATTTTGAATATGAAAGTTACTGAAATAAGAGTATCTGTAATGTTGAAATAGGAGAAGTAGATAACTGCTTTCATATCCTTACCATATACACTATCCAAATGATCTTAGGTTGGAAAATTTTCACTTGAATTGTTTACAATGTATCTAGACTTTCCGTCCCGAAAATGTTGTTAACAATGCATGAAGACGTTTCGTCCCGAAAATGCTTCGCTTCGCCCCACGCGTTTTGCCCCTACTAGTGACAATTATCCCGCAACGGAAAAAATGAAATCAATGTTTCACCTCAAACATAAAATTTTTTACAATAATGATTTTTGTAATTTGAATCATATTAGTTCGGGAGCAAATAAATCTCAGGACGAAATGGAGATTTGTTTATCACGGCTGCGCTATGCCACATGTACGTGTAAATCCACAATGGAAGAAAGACAACTCTAAGAAAATTTAGGATAAACTTTGTAAACTGATCAAATAGCGCGTGAGAGACGATGAACATTTTCTAAATGTCCAAGCTGGCGTAATCTTCCAACTTACGGCAGTTAATAAGGTATGAATATATTTACCACATCCATAATTATCGATAATTTTATAAGCACATGTATACATTATCAGATTATATATACATATTAAAGCACGTATAGAGGTTGTCACTAAAAACATTTTAGCCACTTTCATCACATGTAGGCCTACAGGAGCTTGACGTTCTGATAATATATATAACGTATTTTTGGTCCGAATGACAAAAATCATACATAAAATGTTCGTATAACTCGAAGTGAGATTTTTTTGGACTACTTCATTTGTAGATCGATGAAAATGCCGATTTCTTTTTCATAATTCTTCCGTAGAACGGCACTTAAAAAGCTGTTTCAATCTACAACAAACGTGGAGAAAACGGTTAAATGTTTAGCAATTATCCTGAGTTATATTTTATCAACAATCATCAGAGATTAGTAATTAAAACTTACATAAACATACTCCTGATTCTCACTTGCATTTTATGTGTGATCACTCGAGCGGAACTAATCTCTACCACCTGGCACAGTCTTACAAAGGGGTGTTCTCTTAACGCCAACATATTTATCAACAACAGGTAGGTGTTGTTTTAGGAAACAATAGGAAGGCAATTATATACTGTTTCATATAAGCTGTCTTTATTTTCACCTGTAAAGTCACTTGAGATTTACCTGTATTTCAATCAGTATCATAGGTAACATTGGTGGGTTTTGGATAAAAATTCCTTCATTACGTATTATATACAACGTAAATTATTAATCAAAGATAATCGGTGCTTTAATATGCTAAGAATTAATATGGAGCTACATGTGGATTATTAAGAACGATGCATTTTGAGTTCCAGGTGAAATATTTTTTTACAAATCATATCTCAATTTTATCAGAAAAACAGGTTTCTTGATCAGTGTATATTCTAATGTAACAGTATTCTGTTTTGACATAGGAGTTCCAGTAGGGCTACATTCTTAGCCAACTTTCATTTCTTGTGACCGTGCATAGTTGCGCATGATTTCTCTTATCGCATAGACGTACACCGTGAAGTATTTGGTTAGAAAATGAGTGGAGAAAAACAATATCACAAAAGTTTAAATTAATATTGTCGGAAATTTTGACCTGTTGATTATAGTTTAAGTTGGTAATCTATTGAAGCCGACACAAATACACATTATGATGTTTTATAAACATTGGTAATAATATATCATTGGGGTTTAATGCTCTATATGTATTTTTGATACAAAATATTTTTAGAAGTCACTTAATAATGTAAAAATACTAAATGAAATGAGATTGAAGACTGTTACTTAGGGTCTTAACCATATTCATTTTAATACACATTATAGATGTTAATGTTGCAATACTGGCAAAATTATTTCAAGTCCATATGTTGAAGGTCTTGTAATTCTCAAGATGTTGCAAACTTTTAGTGCTCAGAATACCGAATTAACAGTTTTCTAATTTTATCTGTTTAAAGATTATAGTACATATACCAATTTGTATCTAGTAACAATGTTTGACCGAAATTCAACCATAGGAAAGAAATTTATATGTTATTTCTAACATGCACAAAAATATATAATTTTACTGCGCTGTTAACGGACAACAGTTTAATTATTGGGTGCTCTTTTGCTATAATGATATACAAATGTACATGTACATTTACATTATAATGTAACATCACGCTGATCTAGAAATACCATCTTAGGATAAGAAAGCAGGAAAATTATATAATTATGATAAATGATGCATCCTAATGCAACTTTCAAAATATATTGTATGTTCTGTTAACTTAAAAAGGTCAGTCAAGTACAAGTAAAATTTGGAAATCATATTTGACATAAATTCACTTACTCTTTGGTAGGTTATTAACGCAGATGTTACATGTACATGTACTATATATATGTATATAAGGTCACTTAACAGACATATATGGAAGACCTTGTGGAAATATATCACTTTTCAACAGGCAAAAGGCTTATATTATTTCAAACTTTTAATCAAATTAGTGTTACACTAAGTTGAAACTGGATAATTCCTTTTTGGATTTTTTCTTTGATATTACTGAATGGTAAAGTTACTGCCATGTGAAATAAGTTTCAAAGAATTTTGCTTGATTTTAGTATCAATCTATTGAAAATCTAATGAGATTTATACCAGAGACTTTAGATATATCAAGGAAATCTTTAAAATTCTTGAAATAAAATCATTGTGAATTTAATTTAATTTCATTCATAGATTCTATTGTTATATTTTCATAGATATTAACAGAAACATATATTATGTATATATGTATCTGATATTAAATATGAACACTTATTGAAATGAAAATTAATCAATATACACTTAGATAAGTATCCTGTGGCATTGGGTCTGCCTTTAGGAAAAAGACTATAACCACTGTCACAACAAACTACCCTACAGCTAAATCCAAAATGTTGGCATTCAGAGATACACCCCTTACAAATGCAATCACACAAAAGCCTACACGATCACTGTTTTTAGTGCGATTACATCTTTGAGTATGAACAATACTAGTTCTTTGAACTTTTTACTCGGCAAAATAAACTTATCACCGTGCCCATGCACACATGCATATGCATGTACTTATACTTCTGTGTGCACATTATCAGATACATTATATGACAACTGCTGTATTACAATCAATTTATGAAGGACAAAACTCCAAAGAACAGGAGGACTAAAGAACAACAGAAAATAAATTTCAATAATATTTACTCTAAACTGGTATTGTGATTTATAAAAAAAAAAGTTTAATTATATGATATTAGCCTTTTCGGTAATTACTCTGTTAATACATTTATTGTTTTCTTATGTTTTACAGAATGTCTACATGCAAGTATCATTTCAATTGGAACCAGTCCAGGAGAAAAAATGTGTGAACAAAATGAAAGAAATCATTTTCAACTGTGGTAGCTTAATACTGTAATAGTTTTTGATATGAAAATAATTACTATCATCATATTCAAATTCCATATATATAATACATTTAATGTTGTAAACATTTTTGATCCAAATAATTACCATCATTATCTTTATTCCATATATACAATACACATTAGTGTTGTGATTTGTGAATTTTACTTTAATATGCATATACTTAGTATTTGTTTATTTTCTATGACATCTACATGCTTGAAATAAAAAGAATAAATAAAACATTAAATTTATAACACATTATGACATTAGTTGTTAATATTTTTAGAAAACATATTAAGATTATTGTTAATAATACACTAATCATCATCTTCGGCATACTTTATTCAAAATAAATTAGAAATTAATTTGCATAACACAGGTTGTCTTATGTTTTCCCTCCTTGACTATCAATCTTCTCTGATCACTCTGAAAATGGTGATTTTACCTTTTTCGGTCGCCACATGAACTGCCTTAAATCAATTATATCCAATGCAATGAGACAACTGCATTTATTATAACGCTGTAAGGCAATTCTGCAAGATCAGCTTACATTGTTAATTTACATTGAACATATACATGCACAGTATGGTACCTTATTTATATCTCCTTTCCTGTTTTCAATATACCTTGATGACTTGGAATCTTATCTGGCGGAAAAAGAATGTTAATTGTCGGACAACTATTGACAAATTATTTACAGATAATATTGAAATGTATCCCAAACTTTTATCATTTTATATGGCGATGACACTGTTCTACAACAAATGTTAAACGGATTTGAATAATATTGCATTACATTATTGCATTACATGGAAATTATAATCTAATATATCAGAAAGATAAAAGTTGTAATATTCTCAAAACGTAAATTGGCCCAACAACACCAGTTTACGTTATGGGATATAGAATTATTTTGATAAGAAGGGTATATATATCTATGTATATTTTTAGGTCATCTGACCCGAAGGGTCAGGATGACCTATAGTCGTCATGTTTCGTCCGTCGTCGTGCGCCGTCCGCCATCCGCCATGCGTTAACTTTTCACATTTTGAACTTCTTCTCAAGTTTGACCAGTGGGATTGAGCTGAAACTTACCTGAAATGATCCTGAGATGGTCCCGACAAAGTGTTGTTATTTTTCGGGTTGATCCGAAATCCAAGATGGCCGCCACAGCCGCCATCTTGAAAACACATTTTGAACTTCTTCTCAAGTTCTACCGGTGCGATTTGGCTGAAACTTGCATGAAATGATCCTGACATGGTCCCGACAAAGTGTTGTTATTTTTCGGGTCGATCCGAAATCCAAGATGGCCGCCACAGCGGCCATCTTGAAAACACATTTTGAACTTCTTCTCAAGTTCTACCGGTGCGATTTGGCTGAAACTTGCATGAAATGATCCTGACATGGTCCCGACAAAGTGTTGTTATTTTTCGGGTCGATCCGAAATCCAAGATGGCCGCACATCCGCCATCTTGAAAACACATTTTGAACTTCTTCTCAAGTTCTACCGGTGCGATTTGGCTGAAACTTGCATGAAATGATCCTGACATGGTCCCGACAAAGTGTTGTTATTTTTCGGGTCGATCCGAAATCCAAGATGGCCGCCACACACGCCATCTTGAAAACACATTTTGAACTTCTTCTCAAGTTCTACCAGTGGGATTTGGCTGAAACTTGCATGAAATGATCCTGACATGGTCCCGACAAAGTGTTGTTATTTTTCGGGTCGATCCGAAATCCAAGATGGCCGTCACATCCGCCATCTTGAAAACACATTTTTGAAACTTCTTCTCAAGTTCTACCGGTGCGATTTGGCTGAAACTTGCATGAAATGATCCTGACATGGTCCCGACAAAGTGATGTTATTTTTCGGGTCGATCCGAAATCCAAGATGGCCGCCACAGCCGCCATCTTGAAAACACATTTTGAACTTCTTCTCAAGTTCTACCGGTGCAATTTGGCTGAAACTTGCATGAAATGATCCTGACATGGTCCCGACAAAGTGTTGTTATTTTTCGGGTCGATCCGAAATCCAAGATGGCCACCACAGCTGCCATCTTGAAAACACATTTTGAACTTCTTCTCAAGTTCTACCAATGGGATTTGGCTGAAACTTGCATGAAATGATCCTGACATGGTCCTGACAAAGTGTTGTTATTTTTTGGGTCAATCAGAAATCCAAGATGGCCGCCTCAGCCGCCATCTTGAAAACACATTTTGAACTTCTTCTCAAGTTCTACCGGTGCAATTTGGCTGAAACTTGCATGAAATGATCCTGAGATGGTCCTGACAAAGTGTTGTTATTTTTCGGGTCGATCGGAAATCCAAGATGGCCGTCACAGCCGCCATCTTGAAAACACATTTTGAACTTCTTCTCAAGTTCTACCGAAGGGATTTGGCTGAAACTTGCATGAAATGATCCTGACATGGTCTCGACAAAGTATTGTTACATCTGTGGTTGATCCCAAATCGAAGATGACTACCATGACACTATATCTAATTAATTTCCTATATGTTAAGGCCCTTGGGCCTCTTGTTTGAAATAAAATTTGTTGAAAGATATTGAAAACGATCCTGACATGATCCTGACAAAGTGACACCATATATAATTAATTTTACTATTGTCAAGGTAGTCAGATGACCGTTAAGGCCCTTTGGGCCTCTTGTTTAACATTAATGGTAGCGTTTTTAAAGAAAAGGAAAAAACTGCTGAACAAACAATTTAAATCAGTGTCTACTATTTTTAAGAAACAAAGGAATGTATCCCTTCCTGTTGATTTTAAACTGAAAATATTTTAGTCACTTGTAATGCCAGTTTTATTATACTCATCAGAAGTATGGGGATTTGAAAATACAAATATTGTAGAAAAAATCATTTGTAATTTCCTCAAGTTAAAAAAGTGTATAAAACAATTCATGGTTTATGGCGAGCTAACAAGATACCCAATTGATATTGGAATAAAATGTAGAATGATTACTTTTTGGCATAATGTATACTTAACATGAAAATAGACCCAGACGTTTTTAGCTCGCCTATTTGAAGAATAGGGGGAGCTAATGTTGTCACCCCCCGGCGTCGGCGTCAGCGTTGGCGTCCCATTTCACGTTAAAGTTTTTGAGCAAGCTTCTGTTTCGTCAATTGTTTAAGCTTAAGTCATCATAAATGTTTCTGATTTTATTTTCCTAATGTGTATGGATGCTGAACGTGATAATACAACCAATTTTGGGCCCTTTAGGGGTTTTTTGAGTCTGTTAATTTGTCATATTTCACGTTAAAGTTTTTGAGCAAGTTTCTATTTTGTCTATTGTTTAAGCTTAAGTCATCATAAATGTTTATGATTTTATTTTCCTAATGTGTATGGATGCTGAACGTGATAATACAACCAATTTGGGGCCCTTTATGTTTTTTTTTAGTCTGTTAATTTGTCATATTTCCATGTTTAAATAGTAAATACTTGAACAACAACTTCTTCTGAATAGGCGAGCTTTGCTGTTCTCCGACAGCTCTTGTTTAAATGGCTGTAAGATGTTTAAGATATTTTATCAGAGCTAGTTTAAATCATGTTTGGATATATCAATCAACTTGCTGTTTTACAAAAGACTAATTACAAAAACTTGTTAAAAGTAGACCAATTGACCAGTTTATTCAGAAATGGTATGACATATATTGATAAGTCTTCTTGAGGACTGACATATTCTATATTTAAGACATTTTGGCATAGAAAAAATATGCCTCTTGTCTGTCTCTGCTGCAAAACAATACTTGTTAACTGATACTTTGGTCCCAGAGGAACTTAATGAGAATAGCAATTCAGAATGGATATTTTAATTGACATCAAATTAACAAGGAAAAGGTTAAAGATGCTATAAAGTCATTTGGCATATAACACCATAGGAAATATTAGAATGGGCTCCTAAGAGTTTAGTATATGTTTCTTATTTAACACCTTGGTGTCCAAGGAATCCTCAAAAGTCCAAACTGGAAGGAACACTAGCAAACTTTATTTCTTATTGTCCAAAAAAATGTTGACTTTAGAAATATATCCTCCAATCATTGAGACCGAGCCATTTAGTACTTTCAGTACTTTGATTATTAGTTCTGATTGATTTTTGAAATATTTAAATAAATTAATGCATTTTAGTCGAAATACTGCAAAATATTTCATAGATAATGATACTTTTACTTTCCGTCACCATTCCGTAATTTGTAACAACCGAGTAAAAATGGCGACCGGGTAGACTTACAAATAGTGGTGGGGGTATAGAAATGTCTAAATTCGGTATAACAGTGCAATAGTGACGTTTTGAATTTTGGATTTAACATGATTTGGGATAATTCTTTCAGGATATAAAAGGTTAGTGTAAACACAACTTGAAATTTTGAATTTATATTGAGCCCATTTCTGCGCCGTGTGAATCCTGTCTCGATTGTTAGAGGTTAGACACGACGTAATGATCAAAAGTGTCTCGTCGTGCTATACCTCTAACATTGTTGGAGTAATCCTAAAACCAGAACTTGAAGACCTAAACCCCACTCCCTAGGCCTAAACTCTATCATATTTTTATGTTATAACTATAAACTAAAAAAAATAAATAACCACCTTTACAATCACTGTAAATAATTTCACTCCACACAATATAATCGATATCATCGTTATCAATTTAATACATACACAAGCTAATGGTTTTCCCCAACCTATAAATTCTAAAATATACTCGTCAGGTACCAATTCTCACCATTGCTTGTGTATCTGTATGATTTTTATGCAATTTTATGTCAATAAAGTCATCATCTGATAGAATATACTACCATGCTGATTTCAGACATCGCAAAAGTTGAAAAAAATGGCCGGACATTCGGACCGGCAATGACTGTGAGTAAAGCTGGACCAAACAAGATTTTGCTGGACCAAACATTAATGTGAATATTTGAAGGAAACATAACCTCCTGCTATTAGTGTCCAGGCAGCTGCTTACATGATTATCTTGTGCAGTTTGAATTCTACATTCCTTTTGCCAGGTTTACCTACATTATACTTTAGACTTCTAGTACTCAATAATTACCGGACCAGATTCAAAATAGGTGGTTCGCTCAATTTTTTTCCGGACATGTCCGTCGGAGCGGCACATTTCACGATGTCTGTGATTTCCAGGAAAATTATCTGAAAATTTGTGTGCGATCATACAAATATACATGTAATAGCGAAAATTGGTAGGAAAACTTGTATATTAGACATCAATCAGCGTTCATTCAGCGTGCAATGACATAAGTATTAGGTACCTTATATTAAAAATACAATTTCCATAGGTTCACGTTCATATTTCGTTATAGAATGAATAATCACTCCGTTCTCGGCAGGGTATAAATTCCACCCCATTACCAATAGCCAAGTGTTGCAAGCCCCGATGTGATCCACATCGGGCATTTTTAGGCTGATAAAAATATATTTTTTTCGGATAAAATCCTTATGTAACTGTATTGTTCTGGCAACAACTATGATCAATATTCAATTCACAAACCTTTAGATTATGATATAATGTTTCATAAAAAATTAGCGGTAAAATGCAAGGCAAACACAGCACACATGTAATGCTGTTTAAATACGCCGCCATGTGTGTTTTACCTGAGAAACAGTGACAAATGACCCACATACTCCACAAGTTAAAGTGAACAGTCGGGCAAGGATGGCTAAAGTCGGTAAAAATGGTGTAAATGTATCCAGTATAATTTCTTATGAAAAATGGAAAAATAAAATCTCTCGTCAAAATCTGTCTGCGTACGAAGAAATTAATTTAAAGTATGGGAATTCTAAAACGTCCTCCCGGCTCACTATGTCCGTGGTTACATTTCCACACAGCCTCACTTTTCTTTTCTTTACTTAAATGGTCCAGAACTGGGAAACTAAGCAGAACTTGACCTTCGTATTAATATGTGAGAGAACTTTTGGAAGGCCAATGAACCCATTTAGACTGGTTTTCTTTGCCCGACTATTCACTTTAAATGTTTTGAATAAACATTTTGAAACTGAACAAATTAATTATCATTTGGAATTTACCCAAAAAGAATTTTTTTAAATTCAAGTAAAAACATTATATTTCTGTCGTAAAAATATGTAGGTCGTTCCATATATGGTAATATTGCCATATGGAGCACAGGGCTTTCTAACGAGAAGCATCATAGCACCAAGGTGAATTTAAGGGGACAATTCAGTGAAGCTAATTCTGTTACATAACCACAAAGCTAAATACGACATAAAAGTATTGTTCTACATTTCTTATGAAAACATATACAAATGACAAATTTCACGACATTGTTAAGTATTTTGATTGATACAGTTGCAATTCCAATCGTTGATCAATACGATTATAAACAGGTACAACATATACGCTGCACCCATAGTCACGCAGGGTTAAATAAATGTAAATATATAACCACAAGGAGTTGATGAAATTATTTTTAGAACATTCATATGCATCGATATCTTATAAGGTAAACACACTACTGTAAGAGTGATATGAGTAGTTCTAGACAAAAATTTTCTTTACTACACTGGCAATGGCCAGGGTTCGGCATACAAGACATCCCGAAACACTATATATGTGACGGCGACTGACAAAATGGGCCCAATGAGGAAAAAATCACATTTTCATTTTTTCACATTTTTATTTACTTCATGGTGTGTAAATCACGTTTACAAAATATTAAAGCCGTAGGATAAAGCATTTAAGAGCTATGCGACTTTGAATGAGGCACCATGTAGATTCATTAATGACAAAATTAGCGACGTCAAATCATCACGTCATGGACATCGACGTCATGTCACAAGGCTGCAATGACGTTACATAAAACATACAGGGTGCATATGACTATTAGGTTTTGACTGGTCTTTAAACACCTGTAATTTATATTAAAAAGTTTAGCTCGATCATTTGGTGTGTTACATGAAACTACACCGGTACATTGTCCCGTTCTATCAAAATACAAGATATCTGTGACACGTACATGTAACAATCTAATTCTACGATGTGACGGGGGTGAAACACTGCGTTGCTATGTGTAACAAAATATTTTCGCGTGTTAATTTTAGTTCATGGTTTGGAATTTTAAATGTTTTCGTTGGTTAGAGGATATTCATGGTTCGACAATGATACCATTAATAAATCTGAAATCACTAGGATTGATTGCACTTTTAGCTCACTTTATAAATAAAATTGGCTTCTGGTCCCCGGGGGGCAGGAGGGTCAATACGTGAGATTGAACGATAGAGTAAATTTCTTTAAATCGCTACTAGTCATAGATTTTGCATGGATTGTAACATATTTTCCCACAAACATCCTTGGGTACATAAGGGCACTTTTTAAATTTTTGGCTCTGACAGATGGGGCAGGAGCCTTTCTGATATGGCCATTTGTTAGGGGAAAAAAGGTTAAATCCTAAAAAACATTTTCTATTGTACTGAAATCCTAGAGTTCATGCATGGAATTTAAACCCTTCATTTGGCCAAGTTGTCATCCTACTTTGGAAGGTCACTCAGAAACTTGTGATTTATGCATTTTGGGCTCTGATCGGTAAACTCCGGGGGGAGGAGGGGGGGGCCAATAGGGGAAATAGAGGTAAATCCTCAAGATATATCCTTGTAAAGTTCGCTCAACTATGTCCTGGAATAGAAACTTGTATAAATTTTGGCTCCATTCTGGTCCAAACGGCGGGCAGGAGGGGCGGGCGCAATAGGGTGAAATAGAGGTAAATCCTTTAAATCGCTACTAGTCATAGAGTTCGCATGGATTGTAACCAAATTTGGCCACAAACATTCTTGGGGGAAGGGGAACAGAACTTGTATAAATTTTGGCTCTGACCCCGGACGGGGCTGGAGGGGCGGGGCCAAATATGGGAAATAAAGGTAAATCCGTTAAATCGCTACTAGTCATAGAGTTCCGCATGTAAAATTGTAACCCAAAATTTGGCAACAAACATTTTGAAAAGCATAAAGAACTTGTATAAATTTTGGCAAGTGCTTATGGTATTGACACACCCCCTGGGATAACCAAATGTCAGGCTTAACAGGACAATTCACTAAGGGGTGGTAAATACCAAGAAGGGATATAGATTAAAAATGAATTAAAATTCCTTTATGAAAAGATAACAAATAAAAACTTGACTAAAATTCAGAACATTTTTAACTAAAATCATTACAACCCAGAATTCACGATAGTTTCATTTCACCCTCGTTGATCAATATGATGTTGTCAATTGCCCGCCATGATACAAGCCAAAATCAAACTAAAACTATTGACACTACTTGAATTCGTTTCCTTCCCATTTTGAACTTTTGTACAATGAAATAAATTCCAGAATTTGTACGTAATGTAGAATAACGGATTTTCAAAGGGCTTAATCGCCTGATGCGATATTGTCGGATCACCTGTCACATCAATTCAAAACGATATTTCGTCCCAGTATACATAAACAATTAGCTTTATTGTGCTCTTTGGGCGAGATGACTAACCTAAACCAGAATAATTTTGACAGTATTTTTTAGCTCACCTAGCCCGAAGGGCCGGTGAGCTTATGTCATGGCGCGGCGTCCGTCCGTCCGTCAACATTTCCTTTAAATCGCTACTAGTCATAGAGTTCTGCATGGATTGTAACCAAATTTGGCCAGAAACATCCTTGGGGGAAGGGGAACAGAACTTGTATAAATTTTGGCTCTGACCCCCATGGGCAGGGGCCCCAATAGGGGTAATAGAGGTAAAACCTATAAATCGCTACTTGTCCTAGAGTTCTGCATGGATTGTAACCAAATTTGGCCAGAAACATCCTTGGGGGAAGGGGAACAGAACTTGTATAAATTTTGGCTCTGACCCCCTGGGGGCAGGAGGAGCGGGGCCCAATAGGGGTAATAGAGGTAAATCCCTATAAATCGCTACTTGTCCTAGAATTCTGCATGGATTGTAACCAAAATTGGCCAGAAACATCCTTGGGGGAAGGGGAACAGAACTTGTATAAATTTTGGCTCTGACCCCCAGGGGGCAAGATGGGCGGGGCCCAATAGGGGTAATAGAGGTAAATCCTATAAATCGCTACTTGTCCTAGAGTTCTGCATGGATTGTAACCAAATTTGGCCAGAAACATCCTTGGGGGAAGGGGAACAGAACTTGTATAAATTTTGGCTCTGACCCCCTTGGGGTAGGAGGGGCGGGGCCCAATAGGGGTAATAGAGGTAAATCCTATAAATCGCTACTTGTCATAGAGTTCTGCATGGATTGTTACCAAATTTGGCCAGAAACATCCTTGGGGGAAGGGGAACAGAACCTGTATAAATTTTGGCTCTGACCCCCAGGGGGCAGGAGGGGCGGGGCCCAATAGGGGTAATAGAGGTAAATCCTATAAATCGCTACTTGTCCTAGAGTTCTGCATGGATTGTAACCAAATTTGGCAAGAAACATCCTTGGGGGAAGGGGAACAGAACTTGTATAAATTTTGGCTCTGACCCCTCGGGGGCAGGAGGGGCGGGGCCCAATAGGGGTAATAGAGGTAAATCCTATAAATCGCTACTTGTCCTAGAGTTCTGCATGGATTGTAACCAAATTTGGCCAGAAACATCCTTGGGGGAAGAGGAACAGAACTTGTATATAATTTTGGCTCTGACCCCCTTGGGGCAGGAGGGGCGGGGCCCAATAGGGGTAATAGAGGTAAATCGTATAAATTGCTACTTGTCCTAGAGTTCTGCATGGATTGTAACCAAATTTGGCAACAAACATCCTTGGGGGAAGGGGAACAGAACTTGTATAAATTTCTGCTCTGATCCCCCGTGGGCAGGAGGGATGGGGCCCAATTGGGGAAATAGAGGTAAATCCTATAAATTGCTACTTGTCCTAGAGTTCTGCATGGATTGTAACCAAATTTGGCCAGAAACATCCTTGGGGGAAGGGGAACAGAACTTGTATAAATTTTGGCATTGCCCCCCCCCCCCCCCCCCCCCCCCCCCCCGGGGGCAGGAAGGGCGGGGCCCAATAGGGGAAATAGAGGTAAATCCTAAAAAATTCTACTTGTCTTAGAATTTTGCATTGATTGTAACCAAATTTGGCTAGAAATATTCTTGGGGTTAACAGAATTTGTATAAATTTTGGCTTTGACCCCCCCTGGAGGAGAAAGAGTGGGGCCCAATAGGGGAATTAGAGGTAAATATCCAAATTTCTTCAGAAAAGAAACAATGAACTTATATTCAGAACATTACTTGGCATTACAAACCAGGTGAGCGATACAGGCCCTCTGGGCCTCTTGTTTTAAAACTATTTCGTCCCTGAAATTCACTGTCAAAATTTTGAAAGTAGCAATTTGATTGGCCATTTCCAAAGGTCACCTGGACATGACCCCTAATGGGATTTTCTCAGATCCTCTTATCAAACGTAGTGATAATAAGGATCTGTATTTTAATCAGATTGTCAGACCCTCTTTTCATGGTCTTCTTTTAAATTCGATTGATAATAATCCCAAAAACATATTTTATGTCTCTATCAGCATAGTAAAATGGCATTGGATCACTTGCAATCGTTTCTAAATGCTATTCGGAACGGCAAAAATATCGAAAAAGAGATCCGGAACTCGGAGGACCTGGCTGAAGCCTATCACTTGTATGACGTTCTTAGTGAGGTAAGTATCAAAACTTGCGGTTTTGATATTTAGAATAATTCATTCAAACTTTTCATTTATAATGTAAAATGGCAATATTCTTGAAGACCCGCTACTTTTTCATAATAATAACATTAACAATTTATCATAATATACAAGAATTTATGTCGATGACCTCAGATGAGGTCAACACACCAAAAATATGCAAGAGTCCCTATGCACACAACGTTCGAAATCTGCTAAAGAAACCTTAAAGTGCTCCATCGCCAACAACTGGTATTTTTTCTCATATTTTACGCCATTACCACCATTGAAAAATTTGAGCTTCTAATTCTTCAAGATAAAAATATTAAAAATAATTAATTGCATCCCGAAAAAAAAATCAGGGCACTATGTCCTTTATAGAATGAAGTACTGATTGAGTATGCATCTAAAGCAATATGAATTATTTCATATTATTTTTGGTTTACTTACACGCATATATATATATATACACACCAATTATTGTCAAAATTAACAGTATTGTTTATGCTGTCGGCAATGAAGCATCTTTAATTCTACACACAAACTGTTAAAATTTAATAATACAATTAAACATTCATGAAATCATATCTTATGAATTTACGCTTAAAGGAACAAGGGCAAGGAAAGAAGTTGTTACAATATGTTATACAGTCTCTGAAACACAAGCAGGACCACCCACCAATGTGTCATGGACGGAACATGAAGGAAATGTGTGAAACCGCTCTATCTATTTTAGAGGAACGGGTAAATATTCATTTTTGTAGAAAATAGTTATTTTCATTTCACCGCTTTGATATCCAAACAATTTTGAATGTGATCGAAATTCAGATATTAAAGCTGACAATGCAAGTTAAAATTATTAAAATGATTTTTTTTTTTTTAAATAAGTATACTCGTTCTTCAAGAATTGTTTATGAGACATTCCCCGGTTGAGGACAGCCATTTTTGTTTTACATTCCGACGACTTACCGACCCCTATATAAAGCGCGTGAATGGACACACGAGCGCTCATTCATGTACCTTTACACCTAGCAGTCCACAGTATATATCACCAACAAATAGGTAAACAAAACCCTAACCTGTAAAACTATATGGGACTTTTTTTAGCAAGAAAACATGTCAACTCCTCTTAGTTATCATTTAGATGTTTCTCAAAATAAAATTTCAACGCAAGTGAATAGAAATCCAAACAATAGTCCGTCCACATATCTCCACGTATATCATCGTACTCGATGCACTCAACTGCCCATATACACGTGACTACGTACCTGACCCGAATGAGCGACAACTATCAAGGACACACACGTGTCGTTGTACATGTACGTGTAAAACTTTGTGTATATTGAAGTGTTTTATTAGTTCGTATTGGACATATGTTGGGATATAGCCGACAACACATCCATCTATTACTTCAATGAAATGTTGTCAGGTGAGTGCAGTGTTTATTTTCAATTTGACATTGTTATTTGCAGTATCGGGGCATGTGCTGAGACAAGATATTTTTAGAATGATACACGTGTGTCAAGCGTCACGTGCTTTATATAGGGGATTGGCCAGTGAAGGTTACTAAGCAGAGCAAAAGAAAAATGGCTGCCACTTCCTTAGATACCACACTGTCATAACTAGGGGATGTCTCAGAAACAATTTTTGAAAAAAAATATTTCGTTAATATATTTTTTTAAAATTTAAATTGCATTGTCAGCTTTAAGTCTCTGCTGTGTGGAGGCCGTCCTTACATGACCATAGCAGTTAATAGGACGTTAATTAATCAAACAAACAAATTGCTGGACAGACGACGTAGAGAGACTGGTAAACTGTAAACCCAGAAACAAGGCTATAGTCCATATCTTTAAAACGTCTTTAGTCTATTTCATATATAGTCATGTAGCTGTAGTACATATCTATATTGATTTCTATAGCTACAGTCTCATTCAGTTAAGTATAACTTACACTCGTAGTATGTTTTCTAATTTTAAATATTGAATACATCTGTATCTTCGTTAATTTCTGTATGAACGGTGCGTAGGTGGACATTACTTGCGACCAATCCAGTCAATACAGTAAGGATATATTAATCAGCTTTAGAACAATTAAAAATAATGCATTTTTAGTTAGATTTCTATTGTTATGATGCACGATATCTCAGATGTGCTCCATTACTATGATCTTATATTAATATTCGCATATAAACGTTTTAGGATTGGAACCAGGCTTGGGAAAACTTACAAGGTAATATCAAATTTCCTTTGTTTTCAGAATATTTTATTGTAGTATTACAATTGGGATTGGCAACAGGCTATGCCTATATTAGCCCTCTCTCAGAATCAAATTTTCTTATAGGTCTCCCGCAATTAAATAAGCTACTATATTCTATTACTATTAATATGTGTCTATAATATATTAATTTGAAGTTTAACGAATGTCAAATATGTCTGGGATCATGGATACAAACCTAATACACAGCATAAAGGCCACTAACTGACTGAGTGTGACAGAGCTGTCATCTGTGACACCAGATGTCTACAAGCACAACCGGTACTATTTAAGGGGAAAACTCGGTCATGTGTATCCGTCAGGAAGTACATCTCAATATACCAAAATCAGTCGCTGATAGTTTGAATTATATGCTTCAAATATATATAATATATGGCATCACTCCACAAAAATTGAATCCTTTCAAAATAGTGAGTTTGGTTTTCTCACTAAACTGCATTCGTATGAAAACACTTTTTCGCCTGATTTACGGACTTCTGTATTAGTAACTTTTAGGATGTTATTTTGATTCAACACTTTGGTAACAAATTTAGTAAAATCATTCGTAATAGAGTATTCCGATTTTTAGCCCACCTGCCCGAATGGCTAGTGCATTCATCATGGTGCGTTGCCCGACATTGTTGTGTCACCATTTCCTTATAATCGCTATTTCTGCACCACAAAGGTCGAATTGCACTGTATAATTTCCAGACATAGCGATTGTCGAAACATGAGATCATCTTGGAGAAAATGAAATATATGTGCTTATCATACTACATGAGGTCAACTATCTCGCTCATTTATGTTAATAATGTACTAGAATACCTTAAACAGGTATTCAAAGATAATATTAGTTAAGTATAAGTACTAAAACGTGGATAGATTTTGATCAGATTTGGCCAGAAACATCCTCTCTGTGGAAGGAGTCACAGTTTGTATACAACTTGGTTCTGATTTCCCTGGGGTATTTAAAAAAAAAACAATGAACTTGTATCCAGAACATGACTTAGCATAACCAACCAATCGAGCGATACAGCCCATCTAAGCCACTTTTATTTTCTCTCGATATATATGTTGATATCATTAAAAGTTAACCAGAGATAATGAATACCGTAAAAGTAGTATACTTTAAGCTCAAAACAGATTAACCAATTAGAGTTTCCAATGAGACTTACAATTTTATGTAATGTAATAGATAAAAAACAGTTTCCCATGGTTTGCTTTTAGATATTCCAAGTGAAATACGTCAACTTGGCACAGTCACGGAGGATGAATTTCTGCGTTCATTAAAGATAAAACACACAAAGGCGAAATGTATTCGGTTGATGATTGTTGGAGATGTAGGTGTCGGCAAAACGTCACTCTGTTTGAACCTTATCAACGAAGAGAAGCCGGCTGTCCCGACGGACGGCATAAACGTTTTTATTCAAAATTATACCGTTGATATGAAAACTGGAAAATGGCGAAGATTATCCGATAGTGACATTAACAAACTACCTACAATGGTGTTATCTACTGTATGTAGAGCTGAGGTGACAACGGAAAGTGACAAAACAGAAACAATCACAAACAAGAAGGACGAGGACAGGAAAGATAACGATCGGGCCGACACGACCAAAAGGATAAAAGGAAAGAAGGGTAGTGCCAGACGGAAACAGAAGAAGAAAAAGGGTGAGAGTGATGATGGATCCTCGGTCATATACTCAAGAGTAACACCGGAAGATCAGACCCAAGGTAAGTGTAACGAAAGAATTCTCAATCGAACACACGAACATATGTTTTTCCTCCATTTTCGTTTATGCTATGAACTCATATTTCTCAAAATCTATATGAGAAAAAAGTTTCATACGAGACAATTGACTTCTCATCCATAAATCAAGGGTTTATTTCTGTTGGTAAAGCATCAGATTCTTCATCTCCTTCATACAAAAGAAAAAGGAATGATTCGGAGAAAATGAAGAGTACACTTAGAGATGTAAATTGCGTAGACGTCCTCAAAGACGATGAGGCTCTCCTTTCCATTTGGGATTTCGCTGGCGATGACGTTTATGAGGCGACTCATCATATCTTCATGAGTTCTGACGCTGTCTACATAATTGTTTTCAACGCAGATGATTTTCTTCAGGACAAAGCAAATCTAGGTTTGTTCATTTTTAATTAAGATGATATACAGACATCAATTACTTTTTGCTATTAAGGCAATCTTGACTTGTGTTTTGTTTGTTAAAATCACAACAACTTATAGCATAATAATAACATACCGAGTTTGCTGTCGATCTGATTAAAACAGATATGTATTCTATAATACAAAATTAAAGAGTGATCAATTACAATGTGCGACATGCAAGGAAATATGCAGAAATGAGGATTGTTTACATTTTTGTTTGTTTGTTTGATTAATTAACGTCCTATTAACAGCTATGGTCATGTAAGGACGGCCTCCCATGTATGCGGTGTGTTGTGTTTACAAAACCACGCTTGATTATGTAACGATAACAGGCACTGTTTTGAATTTTTTAAAGAATTATCTTATTGAGATTGTCTTTATTGGTTACACAGCACACCATCTTCTAACAGAAAAAGACGATTTACAAAATCGGGCAGGACTGGGCAGATTCGGACAGGATCGGGGTACAAAAAAAGTCGTTAAAAGGATCATTCAATCCAAGAGTATATTAAAAGTTGCACATATTTCGGAAACAAACCAGTTCTAATAGAAATTAAATTAGTTGGTTTTACTGTGATGTGCCAGAAACGTCCACTGTAGTGAAATGTATGTGAAATGTTCAAACTCGTGGTCGGATGCCTTGTATGCCGAACCCAGGCCCTTGCCAGTGTAGTAAAAGAATTTTTTTCGTCTAGAACTACTCAAATCGCTCTTACAGTAGTGAGTTTACCTTATTAGATGCATGTTCTTTTGTCTAATATTTCATGTTATATGTTTCATAAGGAATGTAGAACAATACATTTATGTCTTTTTGTTTCGTTGTTATGTAATATAATTAGCCCTGCTAAATTGTCCATTTAAAAGGATAATTTATATAAAATTAAAGTGTAGATATCAATATTATCAATTTGTTAACCTATTTTGACCACAAAGTATCAAAATCATATTTTTCATGCAGGTCGGACAGAAAATTACCGATAAGGATCGATCAATTTTATAACTGATAGACTAGCTAATCTAAATTCGAGAAGAAAAAAAAATCAAAACAATGAATTATATAGATATTTTCACAAAATCTATTTATTACTAATGGTGTAAAGTCAATTGCAATTTGCGGTTCGGATAAAGTGGACTCTACATATACTACTGTTAATAAGATTTGATAAGAATAACATTATTAGTATTAGTTAAGTAATTGATATATGTATGAACTGAAAAGGGAAAATTTATCAATGTACATTGCGCTAGCTTAGATGAGTGTTAAATGATCTAAATGACGATTAACATGATCGAGCAGAAATAGACTTTTTAATGGTTTTTACTGATATATAGATTTTGTGTGAAACACTTAATTATTACCTCTATTACACGTTATTTTATACAACCAATACCATTATATATGAAATATGGCAAGAAGTTTAATGTACTAAACAAGGTAAAAGTTGCGTGGCTCAGTTAAAATAAATACGGTATACAAATTTCGCCAGGATCATTTATTTTCTATGTTAATATATCAGTAATAATTAGTATTATTATTATATCTTTTACTCAATAGGTTCCATTATAGGTAGGCAGGATTTGACTTTATTTCGGCAGGATCAGACTCTAAAAAGGTAGCATCGGATCCTTAAAAGTCAGGATCGGACACTAAAAAGGCAGGATCGGACCCTAAAAAGGCAGGATAGGACACTTAAAAGTCAGGATCGGACTTTATTTCGGCAGGATCGGACTCTGTAAACTTTAACACTTCTATACTTTTACCAACAAGAGAACCTGACGGTATCAATTTAACAGACGGTTGTGTATTGAAAGATAGTGCAGAGTATGGAGAAACAAGAGAGAATGAATGTGGAGAGAAAGGGGAGGGGAGTGTTGTGAGGTAAACATGAAAGATAAGAGACAGGCAGGGAGGGAGAAAGTGGAGAGAGATAGTGGAGATAGAGATGAGAGCAATGGGACAGCAATGGCGGAATGAATGAAAAAAACGGGAGGTTGCAGGAAACGATGGAAGGGATATGGTGCAAAATTGGAGAGGGACGGCGGCTTGAAAGAGAAGCGTGATAGCGAAGTGAAAAACATTGACGTCAAAATGGAGGGAATCAAAGGAGAGAAGGGCAAAAGAAAAGAAAGAGGGAAATAAGAATGAGCTGAACTTTGGGACAGAAATGTTTAAGGAAAGGTACATAAATGACAGTTTAGGCAGTGAGGATTGTGACTTAGTAGAAGAAAGGGATGACGAGGTTAGCATAAATGACATTGAGGATAACGAGACGGAAGGTGATGTTGACGGTAGTCCGCAGGCTGCCACTCAGGCTGACATAGGTGTTTAAACAGGAGGACAGTTAGATGACGGCACATTCCTTGATTACCCGACTGTGGTTGACTTACTGCTGAATTCGACAGATTACTCAGTGCCACCAGGTACCAAACAAAATGTATACTTCGTACTTGACAATCAGAACAAATTTCAAAAACGGACAAAAATATGACTATTGCATTTTCTAACGACTGTGGGGTTTTGGATACTAACAGTGGGTGTTCACCAAAAACGACGTATTACATTACTGATGACATGACTTGAAGAAACTGTTTACGCGAACGATTGACGGACAAAAGATGTATTGTAAGGAAAGCCTTTTGAAAGGAATTCGTTCCTATACACCATTTGACCCCCAGCCACGACCGGATGATATGATAGAGGTTCAAAGACAATATAGGACGTTAAAAACTGTCAATAGTTACAAAAAAAGCGTGACATGGTCGGGATCACGGGGTAGAATGAATAGTAACAGACACTTATAATTAGCAGTTGTAGAATATTGCGGTATATATCCTGGACTGGTATCCCATGAGAACAAGAAGACATATACAAAAGACTACGTACGGACGCCGACTGACGTTTTTGGGCGAAATGAACGAACTGGTTAGAGACAGAAATTCCAGACCTAAAAAATCTACACCAAATTAACAATTGGCAACAGTTCCACTATACAAGAAGGCACAACATGAACATACCACAGTCTCACAAAACACGCACCTCGCACAACATACATGCAACACACCGCATACATGGGAGGCCGTCCTTACATGACCATAGCTGTTAATAGGACGTTAATTAAAGATGCTCCACCGCTGACAAATGGTATTTGTTCACTATCAAAAACAGTAGCAGACGATTCAGTATTTTTCTTCAGTTACAAAAGTTACTAACTTTAAACCATTACCACCATTGAAAAATTTGAGCTTCTAATTTTATTTCAAGTTAAAATTACAAAAAATAATTAATTGCATCCCGAAAAAAATTCTGTGACACTATATTCTATATGGAATGAAGTACTGATTGCCCATGCACCAAAGGCAAAAATATATTATTTTGTATCATTTGTGTGTTAATTTGACATATATATACATGATTAAACACCAATTATTGTTCAAATAATGAATATCATTTATGCTCTGTCGGCGGTGGAGCATCTTTAATAAAAAAACAAACAAACAATTAATCACGACGTATTGTCAGGTCCAAAATCATATAAACAAGTAAGAGACGCTAAACGACGACAGTAAATACGAAACTGACAAGACCAGACTGGACAGATGACATACGGACGAACAAACATTGTCGACAACATAATTCAACTTCAGAATTCGATAAAAGACAATCATCCATTTGTAAGATCCGTAATACATTTTTCAGGCAAAACTCCAGGTGTTGTCCATTACACAGACGAACACTTGACAGACAAAGAATTTATGTTGTTCTGGACGAACAGTTCTAAGGTTTGACAAGACTTTTTGTCTGTGTGATATGCATGTGACGGCTTCATGTTTTAAACATTTGACAGTGACGTGACAAGATACTTTCGCCCCGCCTTTATTCTTGGGGCCCATGTTTATACAGGATCAGACTCTAAAAAGGCAGGATAGGACACTAAAAAGTCAGGATCGGACTTTATTTCGGCAGGATAGGACTCTATAAACTTTAACACTTCTATACTTTTACCAACAAGAGAACCTGACAGTATCAATATGACAGACGGCTGTGTATTGAAAGACAGTGCAGAGTATGGAGAAACAAGAGAAAATGAATGTGGAGAGAAAGGGAAGGGGGAGTGTTGTGAGGTAAACATGAAAGATAAGAGACAGGCAGGGAGTGAGAAAGTGGAGAGAGATAGTGGAGATAGAGATGAGAGCAATGGGACAGCAATGGCGGAATGAATGAAAAAAAACGGGAGGTTGCAGGAAACGATGGAAGGGATATGGTGCAAAATTGGAGAGGGACGGCGGCTTGAAAGAGAAGCGTGATAGCGAAGTGAAAAACATTGACGTCAAAATGGAGGGAATCAAAGGAGAGAAGGGCAAAAGAAAAGAAAGAGGGAAATAAGAATGAGCTGAACTTTGGGAAACATGCAAAAGAAAAAGAGAAAGTCTGTTGTGAGAAAGTGAAGTACTTGAGAGAAAGAGAGGGAAAATGTACAGAAAAGAGAAAGCGAAGGAAATGACGAAGACGGTGATGCGTTTAATGCATTTGAAGACAGCCGTGACTGGACAGAAATGTTTAAGGAAAGGGACATAAATGACAGTTTAGGCAGTAAGGATTGTGACTAAGTAGAAGAAAGGGATGACGAGGTTAGCATAAATGACATTGAGGATAACGAGACGGAAGGTGAAGTTGACGGTGGTCCGCAGGCTGACACGCAGGCTGACATAGGTGTTTAAACAGGACAGTTAGATGAAGGCACATTCCTTGATACCCCGACTGTGGTTGACTTACTACTGAATTCGGCAGATTACATTGACTCGGTGCCACCAGGTACCAAACAAAATGTATACTTCGTAATTGACAATCAGAACAAATTTCAAAAACGGACAAAAATATGACTATTGCATTTTCTAACGACTGTGGGGTTTTGGATACTAAAAGTGTGTGTTCACCAAAAAACGACGTATTCCATTACTGATGACGGACATGACTTGAAGAAACTGTTTACGCGAACGATTGACGGACAAAAGATGAACTGTAAGGAAACCGTTCCGAAAGGAATTTGTTCCTATACACCATTTGACCCCAAGCCACGACCGGATGATTAAATAGAGGTTCAAAGACAATATCGGACGATAAAAACTGACAATAGTTACAAAAAACGCGTGACATGGTCGGGATCACGGGGTAGAATGAATAGTAACAGACACTTAGCAGTTGTAGAATATTGCGGTATATATCCTGGACTGGTATCCCATGAGAACATGAAGACAGATACAAATGACTACCTACGGACGCCGACTGACGTTTTGGGCGGAATGAACAAACTGGTTAGAGGATGGAAATTCCAGACCTAAAAAATCTACACCAAATTAACAATTAATCACGACGTATTGCCAGGTCCAAAATCATATAAACAAGTAAGAGACGCTAAACGACGACAGTAAATGCGAAACTGACAAGACCAGACTGGACAGTTGACATGTGGACGAACAAACATTGTCGACAACATAATTCAACTTCAGAATTTTATAAAAGACAATCATCCATTTGTAAGATCCGTTATACATTTTTCAGGCAAAACTCCAGGTGTTGTCCTTTTAAACAGACGAACACTTGACAGACAAAGAATTTATGTTGTTCTGGACGAACAGTTCTAAGGTTTGACAAGACTTTTTGTCTGTGCGATATACATGTGACGGCTTCATGCTCTAAACAGTTGACAGTGACGAAACAAGATACTATCGCCGAGCCCATGTTTATACATGACAGCAGTGACCACGAAAGCTACAGCAGCTTTTTCGCACACATTAGGTGTAAACTGACTGGTACTGACCTATCAAACTTCGTGATTGGGACTGATGAAGAACGGGCCATGGTTAAAGCCATCAACTGTGACGAATTTGAGACATGTCAATCTACAGCTCCAAATTTCTTTACATACTTCAAAAGACGTTTGGAGGACATTTTACAGACAAAGGTTAGTGAACCGCAACGACTAGGTAACAACCAGAGACGTTTGGGTTAGGAAGACCAACGACGAACACAATAGACATTTTCACAGATTCAGGTGTTACCGGGACAGGCAAACCGAAAAATTGCTGAAAAAACGACATAGACTGAACGACAAAAAAGTAATAACTTTCCTGAAAAAATATACAATTACCACACGTGACATGATAAGTAGCTCGATAAGTAAACCGTCACCATTTCCTTACTATGGAATACCTAGAAATAGGTCAGGGCGGTGAACTTATCACACTGACGAACGACGACATAGTATAAAGTGTATCAGGGACGGGCGAAAGATCGACAATTACGATATATGACGTTATTAAGAGTCCGATCTTGCCTAAATAAAGCCCGATCCTGCCAAATTAAACCTCGATCCTACCAAATTAAATGCAGACCATGATTATTATCATTATATCATCGTAGCAGATGGCTTTCATTTTATTTTGTATGAAATGTAAATAAAATTTGCTTTCACTTCTACAAACTTCTACAAACAACAGAGTCCAGCCTATCCGATCTCCAGCCAAAATAAAAAAAAAGAACAAAATTGAGTAAGACCATTTAAGGGTCCGTCCCTACGTTTTTAGATTCCGATCCTGCCTTTTTAGAGTCCAATCCTAACTTTTTAAAGTCCAAACCTTCCTTTTTAAAGTCAGATCAGAGATATTGAAACGCATATAGAAATGCTTAGGATTACATGGGTGAAAAGACTATTTGACACAAAAAATACTTTTTCGAACTGGACAATAATACCTAAACTCTATTATGATAAATTTGGTAACAATTCACTAATATTCAGAATGAATATCAAATCACTTAAAAAGATACATAATATTGAAGAGGTCCCAGCTTTTTATAAAAAAAATACTACAGTCTTGGATTAAATTTAGATCACAAGAGCGAAATGCTTTACCAACATACGTGCATAATGAGATAATATGGGGTAACTCCAGCATTACTTACGAGGGTAAATCTATTATTTTTAAAAATTGGATCAACAGTAATATAATACAAATAAAAGATTTATTTGATGAAACTGGGAAAAATTAATGACGCTAGCATCTATGAAAAACTAGTTTGCAAAGCAAACTGGATTGCAGAACTTGTCAAATTAAAAAAATCAATACCGAAAACATGGATAGAAAAAATGAAAACACAAGTAAGAACAGAGCCAAGTAAAAATAAAGATGAAATTCAAGTATTGAATGGACATACAAACAAATTCTTATATAAAACCTTACTTAATCATAAAATAGAAAAACCAAACCTATTAGAAAAATGGAGATATCATTTTCCGATGTGATATCAATGAGTTCTGTGAAATTTTGAAATTTAATTTAAAAAATTTACATGACAATTCATTAAAAATTTTCAAATGGAAATTGATTCATAATATAATTCCAACTAGAAAAAATCTGAAAAGGTGGAGAATAGAAAATTCGGAATTGTGTCCATATTGTAATAAGGTGGACGACAACACACATTTTTTCATGTGGAAATGTTTTGGAATAAACTGACAATGAATCTTTATAAAATAGGAATATTTATAAATGTACGATCTCTGAAATATATAGTTTTGGGTTATTATCCGGAAAATAAGATGTGTAAACAATTTAATTTTTTGCTTGCACTTGCAAGATACACAATATATAAATCTTACTATGTCAGTGACAAAAGGCAAAAACGTCTTGACATATATAGTATGTTTATAGCAGACTTGACATTTTATTCTAAGAATTTCAGTCAACTTGGTCTATTATAATTAGCATACATTGTGATACAAAGTAATAATTTAATTGTTCAGCTGCAATTTTGAATATCCACTTGATATACACCGATCTTCGTCTGTAGTATCAACAACACTAACTTTCTTTAGAAAATAAAATCCCAATGGCAATGGATCACTTGAAATAACACAAACAGCATCGACATAGCTTCAACAGGCACTTTTTAGAATAAATCCAACTGTTGCTGAAAGAAATAATAGCAAATCAAAATAATTATAGTGTCAATTACATTTAATTTTAAACTGAATATAATTTTGTATTATTTCATATGAACTACATTTAGTTGCATGTATGACAATGTGTAAAAATCACTGTGAAGTACTTTTGTTTACATTAATTGGTATAAACTGTACAGGAACTTTGGATATTGACCTAGAAATTATTTAAATAACAATTTACCGGTAGTTTGTAACTTTGTATCTTAGACTGCTGGAGTATGAAAGATTTATTTACATGTATAGAGCAGCCAGGGCTAGAGTGTAAGCTTACTAGACTCCCAGGACCCTGTGCTAGAAATGGTAATAACAATACAAAAATGTATTTGGAAAAATGGTCTTTTTTATAATAATATAAATTAAGCAGTTCACTTACCTGAAATAGTAGACAACTGTTTATCTTTACCACCAAAGTGTAGACTATAGCTAGCTTAAGTGGACCACGTGTAGACGCCAACATGTGGATACCGTACATGTGTTTCGCGTGAAATTACTGACTTCCGGGTGGTATTAAGAGTTACCTCCCTTGATATAAGGTATCACGACATAAATCTGTAGGTTCTAGGCCTAGCTATGTATGAAAGTGGGGATGATGAATGGATCTCCTCCTGTGTGAGGACACTACATGTATCATGATAACATGCCTATTATGAATAAACTTTTATGTTAAAAAAAAAAAAAAAAAAAAAAAAAGATCCTGCCTTATAGTCCGGTGGCTTATGTCGGGTTTTGGGGGTTCCGTGGCCACTTCTTGATGAAATTTGACACTATATACCAAAATGTTCAGTAAGTCATCCTCTTTCGGCAAAATATTTTGACCATGCAGTGAGGTCAAAGTAAGGGGTCAAAGGTCATATGGTCAAATATGCAATAATACCTCCTTTGGCAGCCAGAACTTCAAGTTTTAATGTATATCACCTTTTAGTTCCTATTATTTTAGCATTTAGTATGCTAATTACGTATAGCAGAATGTTTTATAATACTTTTAGAAAAATACTTTGGTTGATTTTTTTGGTGTTTGTTTGGTTGATTTTTTTGGTGATATTTTGACAAACAAACACCAAAAATACAACTATGGTCATTTTAGGGAAAACTTAAAGGGCAAGTTAAATAACAGTCTTGATCTTAGCTATACACATAAATAGTTAATGAGTAGTATTAAATCAGTATTTTCCCCAACATGGTTTTTAAATGTTTTTATGTTAATTTGGACACATTGAAAAACTTCAGAAATATCAAGAATGTTTTTGTTTGTTTGTTTGAATAATTAACGTCCTATTAACAGCCTTTTGAAAATGTAATATAGTAAAACATTGCTATTCCCCACCCCATCCCGCGCAACAAAGAGTTCAGTGGCAAGAGGGGGGTTGATTATATTGAATTGGTTTGCCTGTCTGTCTGCTTGTCTGTTTTAGAGTCCGATACTGCCTTTTTAGAGTCCGATCTATTCTTATTTGAGTCCGATCCTGCCTTATTAGAGGCCGATCCTGACGAAATAAAGGCCGATCCTACCTATAAAGGAAGCACATTACATCTTACAAGTATTGTTCTGCTTAACTGTTATGGAACCTATTGAGTAAAAAAAATGATCATTATATTAATTATTGTTGACATATCAATAAAGTTCAAATAAATGATCCTGGCGACACGAAGTCAGTTTCTCAGCAAATTTGTGTCCATATTGTCCAAATTGAACGTAAAATAAGTGTTTATAGAATATTTAACGGTAAAACTGTTTCTGCCCGATCCTTTAAATCGTCGTTTTGGATCATTTGACTGTTTTCTAAGCTAGCGCAATATACATATAAATTTCTTCTCTTTTTAGTTCATACATATATCAATTAGTTAAATTAATAATAAACGAATATAATTATTCCCATTAAACAAATTAGAACATGATTTATATAAATGTTAGTAGGAAAGACCTATCCTGCCAAGCCGTCAAGTCCGAACTCTGATCTTTGCGCGATTATTATATTTAGTGGATTTTGTGGAAAAACCTATGTATTTCACATTTCTCTATGAAGACCATAGTCATTTAAAACTGTTTCGAATATTATTTCTCTGATTTAGATTACAGAAGTTGTATCTATTTGTTCTAAAATTGACCAATCCTGCACTGTAAATTTCTTTTAGACCATGCGAGAAAAATACATATATATATTTTTTTTAAATTTTTTTTTTTGGTCAAAATAGGTTAAAAATTTATAATATTGATATTTACACTTTAATTTAATACATATTTATCATTTTAATGACTATTTTGTACTCTGATCCTGCTAGATTGTGTCCGATTCTGCTCGATCCTGCCAGATTCTGCCCGATTCTATAAATCGTCTTTTCGGGTAGGAACATCTTTTTCCCGCCATTTAGATTGTAACGGCAATTATGTATATGATATATATGATTTCTTTATTACAGAAAAACTGTACACGTGGCAAGATTTGATAAAGACCTATTCAACAGAACAATCGGAAACAACCACTTCCAAACTCACGCCACCGATAATACTCGTCGGCTCTCATTTGGACAAACTAGGAAACTCGGTATGTAATGTATGTATATATCAACGATATGTTAAATACTGATAGCTAAAGATAAAAGGGTTAATTGAAATCGTTCCGGTAAAAAACTGTTATCCATTTCCTGTAAATGCGTGCACATTCCAATGCCGACTTCCGTTTTTGAGATTCAATATCAAATATTCGCGAAATAAAATAAAAAACAAGTAACTCAACTCATTTGCATATCAGTAAATCTAAAGATTTCAAAAAAAAAAAAATAAGAATACATGTAGATATTTTTTTTATTCTGAAAATGGACGAATTTGTGGTCTTGACAGTGTTTGTTTGTTTGTTTGTTTTAATGATTAATCAACGTCCTATAAACAGCCAGGGTCATGACACTGTAATGGCTATTGTGCGCCTGGGGTAGCGTACGAAATCATATATTTAATTTGGTTATAATCGCACATCGCAAGATGTTTACCAAGTAAGAAAAAGAGAACAGAAATCGCTAATTAAAATATCACTATTATATTTTTGAACTTTAATTAGTAAATTCAAACTACTTTTGTCTGACTGACGTCATCGTCATTTATGGTATATATGCGAGGGATACCCTCCTCAAATAACTTAAGGTGTTATGCAAGAGAGGCCGTCCCCAATGACCTAATGTGTTTTGAAGAATTTTCGCTAACCAACTAACCATTACAACATTCTACAGACACAGAAAAAATCTTCTCATTGATTAAATCAGATAATCCGTCCATCATTGCCAACTGTTATCCACACCGACTAGGTGTACTGCTTGCAAAAATGTGAATAGGCGTCTCACAGCAAGGTATAAAACTAATGTTTGTTTGCTTGTTTGATTATTCTAACGTCCATAGCATAACAGCCAGGGTCATGTAAAGACGGCCTCCCATGTATGCAGTGTGTAGCGTGTGTGAAGTGCGAGGTGCGTATTTTGGGAGACCGCAGTATGTTCGTGTTGTTTCTTCTGGTATAGTAAGACTTTTGCCCTTTAAATATTGTCTTCAGGAAAAAGAAAAGAAAGAAAGTAAAGACAAACTGTTTGATTCGATGGAAGGAATATCTAGCGATACCAATGTGTATCTCGTAGACAACACAAACAAGGATGACCCTGGTTTTCAACAAATAAGGGATCACATTGTCGAAGTTGCTAAACACCAGAAGAATTGGGGCAAGATGATTCCAGCAACCTGGTTAAACCTCGATATAGATCTACGAAGTTTGAAACAACAAAAGCGATACATCGTCAAACTATCTGAAGTTATAGATATTGACTCAAGGAATGAAGTCTCTATTGGAGACGCGGATGAAATAAAGACTTTCTTGCGGTAAGATTACTAAAATATAGATGTATGCTGTATAAATATATGTCAATCATATTATATAATTAGTGATTTTTCTTAGCACAATATTAGCAGGATTTGTTTACCTGAAAAATATATTATTACCAGAAGTGGCAAGTTGTACACATGTTATCATACTCGCTGAAAACTTCACTGGTATGAATATTTTCATTAACGTTTTAATTATAGTGGAAGGGGTAAACATCTTGATTTCTTTTTCGTCTGAGCGTACAAAGTAATGGCGCAATTAGTTTTGCCTTTTATATTTGAAGGATAACTGGTTCATAGTATAATGTGACCAGTGGCAGAGTGTATATGTCATAATAATAATAATAATAAAATACAAGAAATCCGTGTCCTGGACAATAAAACATCAATCTGATTAAAATACAGTTCCTTCTTATCGCTACGTTTGATAAGAGGATCTGACAACATCCCATCAGGGGTTACGTTCTGGTGGCCTCTGCAAAATGGCCAATCTCATTGCTACTGCCAGAATCTTGACTGGGGACGATATACTTTGAAAAAGCTGTCCGAATTATTTTCCCGTACGTAGTCATCTCGCCAAAGTATACTGGGACGAAATGGCAATGTTTAGAAAATGAATTTGATCTGAAGTACACGTGGTAACACGATCATCCGAACGTGATCCCTGATGTTGTCAGATCCTCTTATCTAACGTAGTAATAATAAGGACCTGTATTTTAAAGATGCTCCACCGCCGAGAGAGCATAAATGATATTCATCATTTGAACAATAACAGGTGTTTAATCGTGTATATATATGCCTAATTAACACAAAAACATAATATAGAATAATGCATTTTGTCTTTAGTGCATGCGCAATCAGTACTTCCTTCTATATAGTATATAGTGCCACGGAATTTTTTCGGGATGCAATTAATTATTTTTCATATTTTTGACGTGAAATAAAATTAGAAGTTCAAACTTTCCAATGGTGATAGTAATGTAAAGTAAGTAACTTTTGTAACTGAAGAAAAATACTTAATCGTCTGCTCCTGTTTTTGATAGTGAAAAAATACCATTTGTCAGCGGTGGAGCATCTTTAAACAGATTGATAAAACATATAATGAATTTGTGGGACCAACGGAATTAATTCGTTATACACACGTTAAAGGCATATTATAGGATGCGGGGTAACCATAAATTGGATGTAAGTTTGTTCGGTATCACGTGTTTCACTGTCACCAAGGCAAAGTGAAGTAACTGACGGTATAACTGACACCAAAAACATGACCATTATGACGTCACTAATGTTGACGTGGTGACATCAACTGATCACCGTCAAAATAACTATTTCAATCGTCGTTGACTTACGATTTCCCTGGTCTAGCTAACATAGTGTTAATGCAGAGACCCCAAAATGAGTTGATAATGTAAAATATAAGCACTAAACTATCTTCCTATGGCATATATGGTCTATATAGATGCCAGAGCTTTGCAGACAATCATTTCGTAATACGCTAGCTGCAATCTGATTGAAATACAGATCCTTATAACCACTTCGTTCAATAGAGGCTTATCTAACGTAGTGATAATAAGGATATGTATTTTAATCAGATTGACGCTAGCTGCAAAGCTCTGGCATCTATATAGACAATAGATACCATAGGAAGTATTTTAATGCTTAAATATATATATATCTAATGTCATTGCAATGGTTACCTACCCTATTTTAGTTATGAAAAGGCACTAGAGCTTTATCAAATTCGGTGGACAAAATTCAAGGATAGTTGAAATATATATTTTTTAATTAAAAACGCTTTTTTGGATCAATGGAATTTGAAGTATGTGCAGTTGTCAGTTAAATGATTAAAAGATCTTTCTATAAATGTGATTATATATTTCCTATCTTATCATCTTAATAACAGGTACATGCATCTAACAGGGAACATATTGTTTTTCGAAAACAAAACAGAGGAGGATGCATATCACAGTGAGCCGTATATCGTCACTCATCCGCAACTGGTTGTGGAAGCATTTCGTTGTATCATCAAAGCAATGCGATTTGTAGATCAATACCATCAACGTCCTTTTTATGCCCACATGAGACAGTTTCATAAGACAGGAATTCTGACATTGACATTACTTCAAAACCTCTGGGAAAGACGATATCGTGAATATGAACACTTCCTCCTTGGAATCATGCAGCGCTTGCATCTTATTGTGGCAGTGAAGGACGAAAGAAAAGAACGTTTGTGGATAGTTCCAAGTATTCTTCCTTCAACAGAGGATACGCTCTTCCAGCCCATACTGGATGACACTGAGGCAGTTATATCCAAAACCCTGTGTTTTGTCTTCACAAGGAAACCTATTCCTGCGATATTCGATAAACTATTAGCAGTATGCATTTCACAAGGGAACGACCTTCAAGTCAAGAAGGATGAAGCGACAGGAAAACCTCTTATCCAAAGGGGGTCTGCATGCTTAATGATAAACCCCGAGTGTTCTCTGTTATTAAGCTGTAGAGGTGCCGTCGTGAGCTGTACTTTAGTCAATCATAACAAACAGAAAATTTCTAGAGGAAAATATGAATTTGCACGAAAACATATCATCGAGATGTTGCTGCAGATTTTTACACAGTTTCACCACAAAAACATTGAATATAAACTGTGTCTACATTGTCGGCATAGTATATGCAATGACCGATGTCCTGTTCCTATTGATGCTTTCGCAGAAGAAGAAAGGATACGGTGTTGTAAGAGACAGCACTCTCTTCACAGATCCGATGCAAAACTATGGATGGAACCAGAAAACAAAGTAACGACAATATTTTGATAATTTACCTACTGTCATTTATTTTAAGTCATTGCTGTGTTAATTTGACATAAAAACAAATTATTAGTAATTAATTATTATAAAAATGATAATACTAATCTATGCTCTGTCGCCGTTGGAATTTCTTTAAATATAGATCCATATTCCTATCCTTTTCATCTCTAATAATTAATTCAATGCGTTTTATTTGATTTTATATTTTATTTTTAAAACTTATTTCCAGAGTGACAACAAGTCAAGCACGGGTAAGTGGTTTAATCAACATTATTCAATACGTCAATAGTCGGGCAATGGAAGGCTAAAGTAGGTTAAATGGTATTAAGATACCCAGTATAATTTCTTATGAAATAGAAATACAAAAATTCCAATCAAAATCGATTTGCATGCGAAGAAATTTATATATGGCCCTAGGGGAACATACATGTGAAATTTGAGAACGGTCCCTTCAATACTTTCTGAGAAAAAGCTGGCACAAAGTTTGATTATTAAAATTCATGATGGTTACCTAGTGGCCATCTTGTAGACTTACAGGTCTCAAAATGCAATATGCACAACTAGGGCCTTAGAGAGACCTACATGTGAAATTTTAGAAAGATCCCTTAAAGATGCTCCGTCGCTGACAAATGGTATTTTTTCACTATTAAAAACTGGAGCAGACGATTTAGTATTTTTCTTTAGTTACAAAAGTTACTTACTTTACACCATTACCATCATTGAAAAGTTTGAGCTTAAAATCTTACTTCAAGTTAAAAATATGAAAAATAATTAATTGCATCCGAAAAAAATCCGTACCACTATATCCTATATGGAATGAACTACTGAATGCGCATGTACCAAAGCAAAATACATTTTTTTATATTATTTTTTGTGTTAATTAGACTTATGTACACGAGTAAACACCAATTATTGTTCAAATGATGAATATCATTTATGATCTGTCGGCGGTGGAGCATCTTTTTGAGAAAATAGCGGTAACAAGAATTGTTAACGGCCGGAAGGACAGACCACGGACGAAAAGCGATTTTCTTATGATGATGGGCTAAAACCTGATTTTACGGGTTGGGTGTTCGTGTCAAAGTATCTATCTTCAGAGGCATACTTCTGTGAGATAACACTATAAAAAGATCAGGATTGCATTATTTCGAAGAAAGACACACACGGAAAATTCTCCTTAAATGGTCCACGTTGTTCATAGAATGTTAACCACAATACCCCAAATTACACCAAACCAAAATATCCATCTTGACTGATACGTTTCTCTTAGGTATCTCTTGTAGTTATCCTTATTTTTTTTCAAAATGTATTCTAAATTACATTTCAAAATCCAAATATGTTCAAATTACATTTTGAAATGCAAATATATTCAAACTACATTTAATAATTCACTCAGGGCTAGTACTGTATAAAACAATATACCGATTGTTACGTTGTATGAAGTTGTATGGTCTGTGACTTGTTGTATTTTTGCCCTACAAAAAGTATTAAGAGTGTTCTACATATTTTTCTCCGTCTCTGCAAGTTTTAAACTTTTGATATTTACCGACTATTGTAAAGTTCGTATTTGCAAAGTTCATTTATAATATGTTCACGTTTAAAATAGCTCGGAAGTATCCGCACTGTTCCGATCTATTCAGATCTGTACGGGTTTTGCCGATATTGATCACGTGATCGGGAGGTTCCGATCTATACGGTATCGCCAATGTCGGTCACGTGATGGAATTCGGTTTTCCGATATTACCCGAAAGTTTGAAACATGGCGTTGACTGTAGCGGTTCTTTCAAAACGTGTGATATTTCATGCGATATTTACTGCTATGCCAATAGTATTTTGGTTCTTTCATGGATCTGAACCATCTTATTTAATCATCCATGCATATTCACACATTGTATGTTTTATAAGAGTTTGTGATGGTGACAATTACAAACAAGAGGCCCAGAGGGCCTGTATCGCTCACCTGGTTTGTAATGCCAAGTAATGTTCTGAATACAGGTTCATTGTTTCTTTTCTGAAGGAATTTTAATATTAACCTCTAAATCCCTTTAAGGCCCCACCCCTCGAGCTCCTGCCCCTAGGGGGTCAGAGCCAAAAATTATACAAGTTCTGTTTCCCTTCCCCCAAGGATGTTTGTTGCCAAATTTGGTCACAATCCAAGCAAAACTCTAGGACAAGTAGCGATTTATAGGATTTACCTCTTCCCCTATGGCCCCCCCCTGCCCTGGGGGGCCAGAGCCCCTTATATTGGGCCCCACCCGAACCCCCTTACCTCTATTTCCCCTTTTGGGCCCCACCCGCCCTGCCCCTGGGGGACCAGAGCCAAAACTTATACAAGATCTGTTCCCCTTCCCCCAAGGATGTTTGTGGCCAAATTTGGTTACAATCCATACAGAACTCTATGACAAGTAGCGATTTAAAGAATTTAACCTTCTATTTCCCCTTTTGGGCCCCGCCCTCCTGCCCCCCGGGACCAGAGCCAAAATGTATACAAGTTCTGTTCCCCTTCCTCCAAGGATGTTTGTGGCCAAATTTGGGTTACATTCCATTCACAACTCTATGACTAGTAGCGATTTAAAGGATTTACCTCTATTTCCCCTATTGGGCCCCGCCCCTCCTGCCCCTGGGGATCAGAGCCAAAATTTATACAAATTCTGTTCCCCTTCCCCCAAGGATGTTTGTGGCTGATTTTGGTTACAATCCATGCCAAACTCTAGGACAAGTAGCGATTTAAAGGATTTACCTCTATTTCCCCTATTGGGCCCGCCCCTCCTGCCCCCGGGGGGGTCAGAGCCAAAATTTATACGATCAGAGCCAATATTTATACAAGTTCTGTTCCCATTCCCCCAAGGATGTTTGTGGCCAAATTTGGGTACATTCCATTCACAACTCTATGACTAGTAGCGATTTAAAGGATTCACCTCTATTTCCCCTATTGGGCCCCGTCCCTCCTGCCCCTGGGTGATCAGAGCCAAAATTTATACAAGTACTGTTCCCCTTCCCCCAAGGATGTTTGTGGCTGATTTTGGTTACATTCCACGCCAAACTCTAGGACAAATAGCGATTTAAAGGATTTACCTCTATTTCCCCTATTGGGCCCCGCCCTCCTGCCCCCGGGGGATCAGAGCCAAAATTTATACGATCAGAGCCAATATTTATACAAGTTCTGTTCCCCTTCCCCCAAGGATGTTTGTGGCCAAATTTGGTTCCAATACATGCAGAACTCTATGACTAGTAGCGATTTAAAGGATTTACCTCTATTTCCCCTATTGTGCCCCGCCCGTCCTGCACCCGAGGGGCCAGAGCCAAAATTTATACAAGTTCTGTTCCCCTTCACCCAAGGATGTTTGTGGCCAAATTTGGTTCCAATCCATGCAGAACTCTATGACTAGTAGCGATTTAAAGGATTTACCTCTATTTCCGCTATTGGGCTCCGCCCCTCCTGTTAAAATTCCAGTAGTTGAACAAACTAAATTTCTTGGACTAATATTTGATTCGAAACTGTCCTTTGTTCCACATATCAAACATCTGAAGGATAAGTGCTCGAAGGCGCTGAACATTCTACGTGTTCTGTCCCATTCTGATTGGGGTGCAGACCGTGAAATGCTTCTGCGTATCTACCGGGCACTTATTAGATCAAAACTTGACTACGGCTCTATTGTCTATGGATCGGCTCGCAGCTCCTATATACAGATGCTTGACCCTATCCAGAATCAGGGACTGCGTCTGGCACTTGGAGCTTTTCGAACAACACCTGTGAAGAGTCTCCATGTGGAAGCTAATGAGCCATCTCTAGACGATCGACGAAAGAAATTATCCTTACAGTATGCTGCCCAACTGAAATCCAATCCCAAAAACCCCGCATTCGATCTTGTATTTAATCCACAACACCAGGACATATTCAGACAAAATCAAAAGCTCATACCAACATTTGGCATCAGAATTTCAAATTTTTTGCAAGAACTAAATATAAATTTCGACGCCATTGACGAGTACACCATATCGGATGTACCACCATGGCTCATTCAAACACCTGATATCAATTTATCTTTGCATGAGAGGGCAAAGTCCAGTGCATTACCCGAAGAACATAAATCCTCCTTTCGGGAGTGCATCAGAGCTTTCCCTGATCATGTTAAGATCTACACTGACGGTTCAAAAGATGGTGATAAAGTTGCGGCAGCATGCTGTACATCTAATCACTGTTCCTCTATCCGACTTCCAGATGTTGCCTCCATTTTCTCTGCGGAATCTTGTGCTATCGGTCTGGCTCTTGACCACATCGAAGAACACCGCATTGAAAAGGCAATCATCTGTTCAGACTCTCTTTCGGTTCTTCAGGCTTTGAAATCAAGATGTCCTAGAAATACTCTAATCCAAAATCTTTTAATCCGAACATTTCGATTATCTTCTAAAACTCAAATTACTTATCTCTGGATTCCCAGTCATGTGGGTATAAAGGGGAATGAACAGGCTGATAAAGCAGCTAAGACTGCTCTTCGCCTAGCACAAACAGATTTGAAACTACCATACACCGACATCAAACCTTCAATTCAGTCAGCCATCAAACACCATTGGCAACAAAGGTGGTCTACCGAAACAAACAATAAACTGTTTAAAATTCAACCTACACTTAATCCTAAACTGTCCAGTCGGAGAGACCGCAGAGAGGAAGTTGTTCTCTCTCGGCTCCGAACTGGACACACATATTTTACACATTCCTATCTATTGAGAGGGGAGGATCCTCCAACATGTCATGCATGTGATTCTCCTCTCACAGTGGAGCATATCTTAGTGCACTGTATTGATTTTAAGCACATACGAGATAAGCACTACGATGTCTCCGACATGTACACTTTGTTTCATGCCGTGAGACATAATAGTATTTTTAATTATCTCAAAGAAATTGGTATTTTAGATAAAATATGAACGTTTTTCTCATCATATCATCGTATCAACTCAACATTTCATCGTTTCATCAACATTTTGCATGAGTTTTCTCGTGTGTTTTAGCCAAAACTATTTTATCACATGCAAACCTTTTTTATCAAATAAACGTTTACAATCTGTGTTTTAATCCTTACTTGCCTTTTCTTACCCTGATCTTTTATCCTGATATTAATGCCTGACTTGTAGTTTGGCCCTAAATGACCTTAGTTGTCGATGGGCCGTAAAACTCAAACAAACAAACAAACAAACCGCCCCTCCTGCCCCCGGGGGGTCAGAGCCAAAATTTATACAAGTTCTGTTCCCCCTCCCCCAAGGATGTTTGTGGCCAAATTTGGTTACAATCCATGTAGAACTCTAGGACAAGTAGCGATTTATAGGAAATGTTGACGGACGGACGGACGGACGGACGACGGACGCCGCGCCATGACATAAGCTCACCTGGCCCGATGAGCCCTTCGGGTCAGGTGAGCTAAAAATATAACTTTAACTTGAATCCAAATGTGAAAACAGGAAACGTGTTATTTCGGTGGTAATATTATAGGGAGACGATGCCCAATCTTATCGTGTGTAATATTATAATACAATGATTAAAGATGTTACATTGGTGATGAATGGTATTTGTCTCTACCTAAAACAGGAGCAATTGATTTAGTATTTTTCTTCATTTACATAAGTTACTTACTTTACACCATTCCCACCATTGAAAAGTTTGAGCTTCTATCTCAATTGAAGACAAAAACAATAAAATTAATTAATTTCATACCGATGAATTTCAAAATTAAAAATGTTTTCTGTTCAGTTTGAATCACATGACCTTGAAATTAGTCATATTCTGTGTCTGAGATCATGCTCTTTAACCTCCAATTCAAAACACTTTGAAATTCATAAATTACGGTAAAATTTAAGTTAAAAAGTGAACGAAATGCCATATTCAGAGGGCTATATTCCCGCCAATTTCAAATTCATTACTTTGAAATTAAAACTCTGTACAGAGAATGTGCCAATGTCTATATTTGTAAACAATCAACACCTTACAATAAATGATAAAGCCGCTACGAGCTCAGAAATTATGTAAAAAAGATAAGGAAATGGAACAAATTGACATAATTGGGGAGCTATATTTCCGCTATTTTTTATATAGCCCCCTTAAACTCCATAACTTTTGAAGACAAAAGTTCATACAACATAGGCATGAAAAATCAACACTGTACATACAGGTTTAAAGGCGCTGAAACGCCTGTCGCAAGGACAAAATAAACTAAAATTTCGGTTTTTGATGTCCTATGTCTCCGTTATTTTGAATCATATGACCTTGAAATTTGTCATTTTATGTATCTGAGAGAATGTTCTTCCACATCCAATTCAAAACATTTCTCTTTGAATTTTCATGAATTACGGTAAAATTTACGTTAAATAATGATCGAAACGCCATATTCGGAGGGCAATATTTCCGCCATTTTCAAATTAATGTCTTTGAAATTAAAAACCTGTAGAGACAAAAGGCCAAAGTCTACATTTACAAAAAATCAAAATCCTACCTGAAATGATAAAGGCACTACGAGCTCACAAATTACGGAAAAAAATCAGGAAATGAAACAAATTACCATATTTGGAGAGCTATATTTCCGCCATTTTTCTATATCACCCCTTGAAATGTATAACTTTTGAAAACAAAAGTTCTTACAACACAGGTACGAAAAATGAAGACTGTACATACAGATTTAAAGGCGCTTAAACGTCTCGTGCAGGGACAAATATAAACTAAAATTTCGATTTTTGATGTCCTATATCTCCGCCATTTTGAATCATATGACCTTGAAATTGGTCATTTTATGTGTCTTAGAGCATGCTTTTTCACATCCATTTCAAAACAATTTTCTTTGAAATTTCAATTATAACGGTAAAATTTACGTTAAAAAATGAACGAAACGCCATATTCGGAGGTCTATATTTCCGCCATTTTCAGTGTTATGTCTTTGAAATTGAAACCCGATACAGATCACATGTTAAAGTCTACATTTACAAAAAAAATCAACACACTACATTAAATGATAAAGGCGCTACGAGCTCACAAATTACGGTGAAAATAAGGAAATGGAACAAATTGCAATATTTGGAGAGCTATATTTCCGCCATTTTTCTATATAACCCCTTTTAAAATGCAAGATAGATATGAAAAATCAACACTGTACATACAGGTTTAAAGGCGCTGAAACGTCTCGTGCAAGGACAGATTAAAATTTCGATTTTTGATGTCCAATATCTCCGCCATTTTGAATCATATGACCTTGAAATTGGTCATTTCATGTGCTTGAGAGCATGTTCTTTCATATGCGCTTTTCAAAACATTTCTATGGTAAAGTTCATTTTTGACCTTTGTTTGACCTCATTTGACCCTTTAGCGAACTCTTGACCTAGACATAATCTCTGATAACATGTGTAGTAAGAAAAAACGTTCAATATCGCGATCTACCTAAAAAACGAAATGTTCACGTTGAACAGCGTACGGTTATGTAGTTATGAAGGTTTAAAGTTTGGTCAAAAAAAAGTTGGTTTTTACGTCTGTGACCTTGACCTTGAACATTTTTGTAAAAAATCGAACGTACATTTCAAGATCTTATGTACGTTCATAACGTGTCCAAAGTTGAGCGTCGTAACCTATTCCGTTCGTGAGATATCCTGCTAACAAGATTTGTGGAAATAAGAAAAAAAAAGAAAAATAATAAGAAAAAAACATAACAATTACAATAGGGATTTCCATCCGTAAATGGAAATCCCTAATAATAAAAAGAAAAAACAGAACAATAGGGATTTCCATCCAAAACGGAAATCCCTAATAAAAAGAAAAAACAGAACAATAACAATAGGGATTTCCATCCAGAATGGAAATCCCTAATAATAACAAGAAGAAAAAACAGAACAATAACAATAGAGATTTCCATCCTGAATGGAAATCCCTAATAATAATAAGAAGAAGAAAAAACAGAACAATAACAATAGGGATTTCCATCCTGAATGGAAATCCCTAATTACTTACATAATATATAATAATAATAATAACAAGGACATAGTCATTCAGATCCCCCGCCAATGGAAATATCAAAACTGAAGTATGAAAAAAAAAAAACAGGAAAAAGGAAGTTGAGCTAAAGAAAGATGGAGTATAATTTAAGTAGAGCGGGGCTCAATCTGATTGAAATACAGATCCTTATTATCACTACGTTTGACAAGAGGATCTGACAATATCCCATAGGAGGTCACGTCCTGATGACCTTTATACCACGTGGTCTTCATATCATATACATTTTCTACACTTGTCACATCAATTAAACACGATATTTCGTCCCAGTATACGTATACAATTAGCTTTGTTGTGCTCTTCGGGCGAGATGACTACGTAAATCAAAATAAGTCTGACAGCTTTTTCAAACTAATTCGTCCCCAGAAATTCACTGTCAAAATTTTGCAAGTAGCAATTTGATTGGCCATTTCCAAAGGTCACCTGGACATGACCCCTAATGGGATTTTCTCAGATCCTCTTATCAAACGTAGTGATAATAAGGATCTGTATTTTAATCAGATTGAGCGGGGCAGCAATTGTTGAATCAGGTATACAGCCTTGACATTTATATTAGACTATATACACAAAGATGGGTGGAGTTTTGCAAAAAAAACATTTACCATTTACCATGATATTTTCAGCAATGTTTCCATGGTAACGGAAAAAGTGCAAAAAAAAGAAAACCTAAAAATAGCAAAAGGTACTACTAGACCATAAAAAGAATGTGTCTATGAAGTTTCGTGGAAATATCTCTGCTGCTTTTAGAGTTATGCTCCGGAAATGAACCTGCTACAAAAATATGATATTTTCAGCAATGTTTCTATGGTTACAGAAAAAAGCACAAAAAGAGAAAACCTAAAAATAGCAAAAGGCACTACTAGACCATAAGAACAATGTGTCTATGAAGTTTCATGGAAATATTTTTCTGCTGGTTTTAGAGTTGTGCTCCGGAAACGATCGATTCTTACACAAAAATCTGCCATTTTCAGCAATGTTTCTATGGTTACAGAAAAAAGCACAAAAAGAGAAAACCTAAAAATAGCAAAAGGCACTACTAGACCATAAGAACAATGTGTCTATGAAGTTTCATGGAAATATTTCTGCTGGTTTTAGAGTTGTGCTCCGGAAACGATCGATTCTTACACAAAAATCTGCCATTTTCAGCAATGTTTCCATGGTTACAGAAAACAGTACAATAAGTGAAAACCTTAAAATAGCAAAAGGCACTACTAGACCATAAGACTAATGTGCCTATGGAGTTCCGTGCATATATCTCAACCGGTTTTTCCAGTTATGCTGCGGAAACGAACCTAGTACATAAATATGACATTTTCAGCAATGTTTCCATGATTAAAGAAAAAAAAACACAAAAAGTGAAAACCTAAAAATAGCAAAAGGCACTACTAGACCATAAGAACATTGTGTCTATGACGTTTCATGGAAATATCTCTGCTGGTTTTAGAGTTGTGCTCCGGAAACGAACCTGGTACAAAAATATGATATGTTCAGCAATGTTTCCATGGTTACGGAAAAAGTGCAAAAAATGAAAACCTGAAAATAGCAAAAGGCACTACTAGACCATAAGAACAATGTGTCTATGAAGTTTCATGGAAATATCTCTGCTGGTTTTAGAGTTGTGCTCCGGAAACGATCGATTCTTACACAAAAATCTGCCATTTTCAGCAATGTTTCAATGGAACAATATCAATAAACATGATATTATTAGCACTAATATCGAGATTAATCAGGCACAGAAATCGATACCAGATAATAAGAATTTCCTGTAACAGTTGCGATAGGAAAATATTGTGATGTGAGTAAATAAATGTTTAATTTCTATATTTTGATTACCATTTCTAAATTTGATGATTTGATCCCGGACATTCCAGTGACGTCACTTTTTAGTCATCTATGAGCCCGGGTGATTCGACCTTGCAAGCTGGTGTTTTTGAAGGAATAAGCATTCATTTGTGGCATTATGGTTGCAATTTGCAGTCATATACGATGAGTTATAAAATCAGCTTGATTCGACTTTATCTTAGTTACGGAGTTATTGCCCTTTGTAATAATAATTATTGAACCTTGTAAACAGGATTATGTTAGTTAAAGGTAGGTTTCGCCCAACCAAATAAATATTAAAAATACCTCAATTTCTTTATTCGTATGAGATTACACAAATGTGTCTTGATTACAAGATTGACGGGAATCCTTGATTTATTACGATGTCAGCCTGACAGGATAGTATGCAAATGAAGCTGCAATGGACTGTGATGTCGAAGTTCACGCATGCGCATTGTTGTGTACATAAAGTAAACAAAATAGCTGAACGAAAGCGTAAGAGAAAACAAATGTATCTGAATCGGAACAAAGAGGAGGAAATTAGAAAGGAATCGGTAGCACCCTAGGATATTTCTAGGAAATGAAATTCAGAGATGGCATGTAGCAATAGAAGAAATAGAAACCACATCTCAAGCGGAATTTGCACGGATTCTGTTTGGGACTCGTGTTGCATGTGGTGAGTTAAATTTGAACACATATGCCAGCAGACATGTAGTGGCAGACTAACTACACATACAATTTGTATGTTTGATTACTAAGCTAGCAAGCGTATATCAGTAACATGAAGTGTTTTAGATTATATGATATGTATAAACAATCCATCGCACTTCGATTGGTTGATGTTATTTTTTTCAGTACCGTACCAAGTCTGTCACTGCTATCCGACATTTTGTTGCACGATTTCGTTTGTTGATGCGGCCTCGTTTTGGAAAAAAATACGTTATGTTCTATGTAAAGCTTGACTATGCTCTAATTTTAGAGGAGTATTTTCCTGGTCAAGCTAGGTAACTGACCACCCATTGTTATTATTGTTCGCTGTATGCATTGAAAAATGTCTGAATATTATATATATGTACAGTATAAATTTCGTAATCTTATATTTCATTGGGCGAAACCTACCTTTAATATGCACCAAGCTAAATAAAACTTTGAATGAAGACCTGTGAGATATTAATATTTTGTGAACAAAAGACATCAGTTGGCTAAATTATACAAGAGGCCCATGGGCCTTAACGGTCACCTGATTTCAGATACAGAATGAAACAAAGACATGCATATAAACACTATATATTGGCCCATCAGGCCCTTGAAGTCAGTCAGTGATTTTATAAATTTGACTTTTTAATCTATGAAGATTATGTGAATTCAGAAGAAAGATTTTTGAAATGTTATCCATTTTGACCCCTTTTGGCCCCGCCCCTCTGGTCCCTGGGGGTCGGGCAAGACCAATATGGATATGATGTTAAAATGCTATCTCAGGCTAATAATTCTAACCCAGATTGACTAATTTCCTATGAAAAATAGGCAAATAATGTTCATAAATGTGTTTTTCCTTTATAAACTATAGTAAATTTGACCCCCTCCCCAGGGGAAAATCTGAGACCCCAGGGTCATATAATTCACAAGTTTTGTAAAGGACTTTAAGACCTTTCCATCTATGCAGAGTATTTGATTCAACCAGTTCCAGTATTTCAGAAGAAGATTTTTAAAGTTTTAGCCTATTTGACCCGTTTTGGCCCCATCCCTAAGGCCCCTGGGGATCAGTCATGGAAAATTTGTTGATAAGATACAATGGCCATCACATAGGGATAATTCTGACAACAATTGACTAATTTCCTATTTTAATGACTAAATAATGAACTAAAGTAAACTTAACCCCCTCCCCAGGGGGAAACATGAGACCCAAGGGTCATATAATTCACAATTTTCATAAAACACCTTAAGACCTGTCCATCTATGAAGAGTATTAGATTCTACCATTTCCAGTATTTAAGAAGAAGATTTTTAAAGTTTGAGCCTATTTGCCCCTTTTGGCCCCACCCCTCTGCCCCGAGGGGGTTGACCAGGACCAATATAGATATATGATAATAAAATGTTATCTCAGGCTAATAATTCTAAACAAGTTTCACACATTTTCTATGAAAATTGAGCAAAATATGCTCATAAATGTGTTTTCCCTATATAAACTATAGTAAACTTAACCCCCTCCCCAGGGGGAAACGTGAGACCCCAGGGTCATATAATTCACAATTTTCATAAAACACCTTAAGACCTGTCCATCTATGAAGAGTATGTGATTCTACCATTTCCAGTATTTAAGAAGAAGATTTTTAAAGTTTGAGCCTATTTGACCCCTTTTGACCCCGCCCCTAAGGCCCCTGGGGGTCAGTCATGGAAAACTGGTTAATAGGATTCAATAGCCATCTCATACTGATAATTCTGACAATATTTGACTCATTTCCTATTACAAATGATCAAATAATACTCAAAAATGTGTTTCCCTATATAAACTATAGTAAACTTAACCCCCTCCCCAGGGGGGAAACCTGAGACCCCAGGGTCATATAATTCACAATTTTTGTAAAGGACCTTAGGACTTTTCTATCTATGAAGAGTATTTAATTCCATCACATCTGTGAGTAGAGAAGAAGATTTTTGAAATTTTAGTCAATTTTACCCCTTTTGGCCCCTCCCATAGCTCCCTGGGGGGTGAGGATCATATAATTCACAATTTTGATTGGCCTTATGCCTTAGAAGGTTTGTGCAAAATTTCATTGAAATTGCTTCAGCAGTTTTGGAGAAGAAGTTGAAAATGTAAATTGTTTACGGACATACGACGGACGACCCACGACGGACGACGGACGACGACGGACAAAAGGCGATTAGAATAGGTCACTTGAGACTTCGTCTCAGGTGTGACCTAAAAACTATTTGTATAAAATATCAGTCGACTGTGAAAGCCCATGGGCCTCTTGTATATATTAACACCATTTTAACAACCAGAGTCATGCATGGACGGCCTTCCATGAATGCGGCGTGTGTAGCGTGTATGACGTACGAGATGCATGTTCTGTGAGACTACATAAATAGGTGAATGGACCCGGGTTTTCAGGACTTTGTCAAATTGTTTCTTTTGTGTTATTAGTTAAAATAAAATTCTATTAAGAACCAGGGTTATATGAGGACGGCCTCCCATGTATAGGGCGTGTATGATTAAAATACAGATCCTTATTATCACTACGTTAGATAAGAGGATCTGAGAAAATCCCATTAGGGTTCATGTCCATGTGACCTTTGGAAATGGCCAATCAAATTGCTACTTGCAAAATTTTGACAGTGAATTTCAGGGACAAAAACGTTTGAAAAAAACTATCATAATTATTTTGGTTTATGTGGTCATCTCGCCCAAAGAGCACAATAAAGCTAATTGTATATGCATACTGGGACGAAACATCGTTTTCAATAGATGTGACAAAGTGTAGAAAATGTATCTGATATGAAGACCACGTGGTATGAAGGTCATCTGGACGTGACCCCCTATGGGATATTGTCAGATCCTTTATATAACGGAATGGTTATAAGGATCTGTATTTTAATCAGGTTGGTGTGGTGCGTGTTTTGGGAGACTGCGGTATACTCGTGTTGTTTCTTGTATAGTAGAACTGTATAAAAATGGAAGACCAAGACTCACGTTTGGTTAATCTTTATATAAAATTGATATAAAGATCACCCACTTGGGCCATGTTCTAGGATATCGACAAATCTATTATCCTGTCCTTGTGAATTCATAGCATTACAAGCATAATGTCCATAATTCTCTTCAGTCACACCATCGATATAAATATCAGCGCCGTTGTTTTCCGTCCGAATGTTTTCCGGTTTTACAGGCGCCTATGGCAAAAATATATTATATTTATTTGCAACGGTTATTCAAATGGCATTTGATGATAAAGATTAAGTCACAGACTCTTCTCACATTAGGTCGAACATATAAAATAAACAGTATTCAATAAACATCCAGTAATCATATAAATGATACACAAATATTACAAAATAGTAAATCATATCAGAGAATTAATCATTTTATCACCAAATAAAATAATAATATAACAGACTAGAGAAATATAGAAAATTGTCATAAGTGTACACATTATATAAATTTTGCAATCATATATCTATAATATATCTATAATATATCTATAATAATAAAATCAGAAGCTTCTGATGTCTACATTTTAGCAATAATCCTTCTAAATACTGATTACTACCTTGGTCCCACTGATCATCAACTTTTTTACTGTAAACTTTTAATTTACTGTAAGTCAGCATCTCGAGTGTTCAGAAAAAACAATCATCGAGGTTGATATATATTGCTTTTTTTCATATAATCTGCCTGATATTTTGTGACATCGCTCATGCAATGGTTTGCATAAGTCCATTGTGTAATAAAACTGACATGGTTTTCATTGCTTTGACAATAGGAAATGAATTGTGACGTCATGAATTGACATCAAAAGACAATTTCATTGTTGGCCATCGATAAATAATTTTGGAACACCTTTCAACAATAATAAAATTCGAGATGGATAGTACAATACAAAAACATATTTAAATGGGTGTACATGTCAAACAAGACGCTAAGCAAGCCTACAGCTCAAACAAGTATGATATAAATAGCCAATCAGACATTTCTTACCGAAAAGGACCAGCTTACTTTCGGGGTTGGGTTTCCATGCGCCCTACATGTTAGGTGTATATACGAACCTATCTGTACATCATAGAGTCGTGTGACAAATGTGATAACTGGTATCGATACTGTAAGAAGAACCGAATGTTATTTGATGATGTTGTATCAAACCAATTGTATATATTACAATATTTACATATTTAAATGTTCTCCGCTGTGATAGACGTGGCATGTAGGAGGATCCTCCTATCTCAGCAGATATATGTAGGTACGATACCTGTGTTCAGTACGGGGCAATGATAGAATAACTTCCTACAATCACGTTCAGAAACAAACATGAAACTACTCAAACATTTCGTTAATGCACACAGTTACAAAACACCGGTGACAACACAGGTGACTACCGAACCAGCAGCAAACTTTGTACAGTCTTAATCCAAACCTGATAGTGACTATCAATACGCTTCGCGACAGAGAAGTGAAAAATACCTCCTTAAATTTACACAGTGACTCCCGTAGGGTGTCAATATAGATCTTGCCTAATATTAAACATTTAATTAACAGTTAAATGTTTTATTTTTGAACCGGTGTGAGTTTCCTTTAATTCCGTCTTTGCATATTACAGAGTTAGAACTTTCTATTGTTAGTCATTATTTTGAGACCGCATTTCACTTCGTTTTCATAAAAAACGTACGACGTTACGCTCTCAAACACATTACGTCGCAATCAAGTACCTACCCGCAAGGGCAGATAACTCTGTAATATGCAAATATAGAACATATTAACCAGTACAAGCTCTATCAGAATCACTTACAGGGACCAGTTGCTGTTGTTGGTGTTGTCAAGCCGTTTCCTGTTGCTAAAGTACAGTTATTGTTGCAAAGATCCTCCGAGCAACACGCAGCACAGAACTCCGATGACCTCTTCTTCCCAACCACACTATCAACGGGGATGCCGGGACTTCGACAATTCTATTTAAAACAATGGAAGTTCCAGGTCATAAGTAAACTAAATTTATAAAACAGATACTATATAAATATATATATCGATACCTTGCTGTAATATACGCAGATATATATATTTATCATATTAGAAATGTTATGTGTTTCTCCGTTATGACGCGATTGATGAGACAAATGTTATCTATTTCTTCTTTCTATTAGGCACTATGTATATCCGTACACCGGATATTGGTACTAACGAAACGGTGGATGAACGACCTGCCTATAATATAGACGGTTATGTCGAGAATGAATCTGCAATAACTAATAATGACACCATTACAGTCTTAACCGCTAATCTAATCGCAATGAAGGTGTTATTAACAAAAAATAAGCAGCCGCAAAATAATTTGGTTTGTAGTATTTTCTTACCCCACTTTCATGTCCACATCGGCTAGTCCAAAGAAGAGATCCGGACAAACCACCTTCACTTTGTTCAATGTAACATTGCTGTGAATAGGAAATATATGAATGAATTACCTGACAAGAGTCTGTCTATCCAAGTCTTACTCAAAATCTTAATGAAAACAGGCCCTTAGGCTCGCAGGCTCGATAGTTCTATTTACAGGAATGAGATTAAGGATCTGTATTTAAATCAGATAATTTCTCATAAATTATACTTATATTGTATCTTTCAAACCCGAGACTATTACCTTACATAATTTTCAAAGTCATAACTAATTGGTATGCCTAGTGTTATGTTACTAACTAAGTCGGTCCCGCTGTTGTATGCTTCACCGATACATCACTTTCAAATCAACATCATTTCGGCGAATTCATTGCTGTGAAATTAACACATTTAATCGAAAATGTCCAATAAGTGAAAACGACACATCTTACCTATAACTGAATATTCTGATAAAATATATCTCTGCACGAACATGAAAAGAGTGTATGAAAGGATAATTCCCTGTGTATAATTACCAGAGATTTAGACCAAATATATATCTGTTATAGCATAAACAGAGATCAAGATAGGATAGATCCCTGTGTAATATTACCAGAGATTTAGATCAAATATGTCTCTGTTATAGCATAAACAGAGATCAAGATAGGATAGATCCCTGTGTAACACTACCAGATATTTTAGATCAAATGTTTCTCTGCTATAACATATATAGAGAATAAGATAGGATAATCCCTGTGTAACACTACCAGAGATTTAGATCAAATATGTCTCTGCTATAACATAAACAGAGATTAAGATAGGATAAGTCCCTGTGTATAATAACCAGAGATTTAGATCAAATATGTCTCTGCTATAACATAAACAGAGATTAAGATAGGATAAGTCCCTGTGTATAATAACCAGAGATTTAGATCAAATATGTCTCTGCTATAACATAAACAGAGATTAAGATAGGATAAGTCCCTGTGTATGATAACCAGAGATTTAGATCAAATATGTCTCTGCTATAACATAAACAGAGATTAAGACAGGATAAGTCCCTGTGTATAATAACCAGAGATTTAGATCAAATATGTCTCTGCTATAACATAAACAGAGATTAAGATAGGATAAGTCCCTGTGTATAATAACCAGAGATTTAGATCAAATATGTCTCTGTTATAACATAAACAGAGATTAAGATAGGATAAGTCCCTGTGTATAATAACCAGAGATTTACACCAAATATGTCTCTGCTATAACATAAACAGAGATTAAGACAGGATAAGTCCCTGTGTATAATAACCAGAGATTTAGATCAAATATGTCTCTGCTATAACATAAACAGAGATTAAGATAGGATAAGTCCCTGTGTATAATAACCAGAGATTTAGATCAAATATGTCTCTGCTATAACATAAACAGAGATTAAGATAGGATAAGTCCCTGTGTATAATAACCAGAGATTTAGATCAAATATGTCTCTGCTATAACATAAACAGAGATTAAGATAGGATAAGTCCCTGTGTATGATAACCAGAGATTTACACCAAATATATCTCTGCTATAACATAAATAGAGATTAAGACAGAATAAATTCCTGTGTGACACTACCAGAGATTTTAATATTTTGTAATAACTAATTCAAAACACAATTCATTCGTACCTCGTATATAGGGCAAGCTCTCACTGTTTCACACTGGTCAGGGCTACGCAAATGGTTACAGTGGTAGCAGAGAACTCGATCACTCATGTCCAGTGCTGTACGGAATAAATTCAGACACAGGGACGAGTAACGTAGGTTGTGAGAAAGTCTGGAGTGTATACATACATATACTATATTCAAGGACAAGGGAACCAACGATTTGCTTTGAAGAGGTTCACCTGCCTCTACCAAAGTCATCCATATTGATATATGTAAATATGTACATACCAGCATAATATTACATGATTTTTCTATGTAGAAAACACAGCTTCAAATACGAAAGACTGTTAAAATATACCTTTATTATACTAGTCCCTGTGCATTTATAGATACATATCAGTTCCCGAGTAATTGCTCGGAACTTCGACTCGTATTTTGTATGTTCTCTAGGTTATATTGACTGATCGGGCTATTGGGCTTAGTGAGATAGCTATATAAAGAGGGCAAAATTTCCAAGGAGACACAACACAAGTGTACAGCAGCCATACAAAACATACAGACAACCGCACACTGTAACAGGACCATGTAAAGATGGCCTCCATGTATGCGGTGTGTTGCGTGTATGGAGTGCGTAATGGTGTTTGCGTCAGACTGGTATATTTGTGTTGTGTGTTCTTGTAAAGTGGAATTATTGTCCTTTTTATAGTGCTATAACCCTGTATACTGACCGCTAAGCAGGAGTAGAAACAAATAATGTCAGAAAGAAAATGGCTTATATTACACAAGAGGAATACTTTATATGAAAAGTGTTTGCGGAGAACGGAAATTTACCAACAATTACGCGAGGATCTATCTATGAAAAGTATATCCACGCGCATTTTTAATGTTTGCTTGTTTTATGCGAAAAACAGTAAAACACTTTAAAGTTAAATTAAATCAAAACTGTAATTTCTTCGAATTTCCTATTTTAGCTCACCTGGTCCAAAGGACCGAGGTGAGCTTATGGGATACCGCAGCGTCCGGCGTCCGTCGTCCGTCGTCCGTCAACAATCGACTTCTTCTCCATAACCGCTGGTCGGATTTCAACAAAATTTGACTGGTAGCATCCTTATGGGCTACTTACTGAAAATTGTACAAATGATGGGGCTGACCCCCCGGGGGCCTGAGGGGCGGGGCCAAAAGGGGTCAATTTGGCTATTTCCATATAAACGACTTCTTCTTAGAAACCAAGTATGGGATAGCACCCATAATGCAATGGTAGCATCCTTATAGGGTGGGGATTCAAAATTGTACAAATGATGGGGCTGACCCCCCGGGGGCCTGAGGGGCGGGTTCAAATGGGGTCAATTTGGCTATTTCCATATAAACGACTTCTTCTCTGAAACTAAGCATGAGACAGCACTCATAATGCAATTGTAGTATCGTTATAGGGTGGGGATTCAAAATTGTACAAATAATGGGGCTGACCCCCCGGGGCGGGTTCAAAAGGGGCCAATTTGGCTATTTCCATATAAACGACTTCTTCTCTGACACTAAGCATGGTATAGCACCCATAATGCAATGGTAGCATCCTTATAGGGTGGGATTCAAAATTTTGCAAATGATAGGGCTGACCCGCCGGGGGCCTGAGGGGCGGGGTCAAAAGGGGTTAATTTGGCTATTTTCATATAAATGACTTCTTCTCTGCAACTAAGCATGGTATAGCACCCATTATGCAATGGTAGCATCCTTAGAGGGTGGGGATTCCAAATTGTGCAAATGCTGGGGTTGACCCCCCAGGGGCCCTGAGGGGCGGGGTCAAAAAGGGGTCAATTTGGCTATATCCATATAAACGACTTCTTCTCTGAAACCAAGCATGGGATAGCACCCATAATGCAATGGTAGCATCCTTATAGGGTGGGGATTCAAAATTGTACAAATAATGGGGCTGACCCCCCGGGGCCTGAGGGGCGGGGTCAAAAGGGGCCAATTTGGCTATTTCCATATAAACGACTTCTTCTCTGACACTAAGCATGGTATAGCACCCATAATGCAATGGTAGCATCCTTATAGGGTGGGATTCAAAATTTTGCAAATGATAGGGCTGACCCGCCGGGGGCCTGAGGGGCGGGGTCAAAAGGGGTTAATTTGGCTATTTTCATATAAATGACTTCTTCTCTGCAACTAAGCATGGTATAGCACCCATTATGCAATGGTAGCATCCTTATAGGGTGGGGATTCCAAATTGTGCAAATACTGGGGTTGACCCCCCAGGGGCCCTGAGGGGCGGGGTCAAAAGGGGTCAATTTGGCTATTTCCATATAAACGACTTCTTCTCTGAAACTAAGCATGGTATAGCACCCATAATGCAATGGTAGCATCCTTATAGTGTGGGGATTCAAAATTGTGCAAATGATAGGGCTGACCCCCTGGGGGCCTGAGGGGCGAGGTCAAAAGGGGTCATTTTGGCTATTTCCATATAAATGACTCCTTCTCTGCAACTAAGCATGGTATAGCACCCATAATGCAATGGTAGCATTCTTGTAGGCTGGGGATTCCAAATTGAGCAAATGATAGGGCTGACCCCCGGGGGCCTGAGGGGCGGGGTCAAAAGTGGTCAATTTCCATATAAATGACTTTTTCTCTGCAACTTAACATGGGATTGCGCTCATAATGCAATGGTTACATCCATATAGGGATTGGATTCAAAATTGTGCAAATGATGGGGCTGACCCCCCGGGGGCCTGAAGGGTGGGGTCAATTTGGCTATTTCCATATAAACGACTTCTTCTCTGCAACTAAGAATGGAAGAGCACTTATAATGCAATGGTAGCATCCTAATAGGGTTGGGATTTGAAATTGTACAAATGATAGGGCTGACCCCCGGGGCCTAAAACGTCAATAGATGCGAGGTCAAAAAAGTCAATTAGGCTACTATTTTCATATAAATTACTTTGTCTCTGAACCTATGTATTGGATAGCATATTTGTATGGTATCAATAGCATCATTGTATGGTTGTGATTCAAAATTAAACTTTGGGAATCAATTTTGCTTATTTTTCTAATTGTCAGAGTCTTGTGATAATTACTAACAAAAAACCAGGTGAGCGATACAGGCCCTCTGGGCCTCTTGTTTTAAATGAAATAGGTCAGCAAAATTTTTGTTGAACTGCTTCAATGTAAAGAGATTAATGATTTCCTGCATTAGCGGTATTTTCTGGGCTCAAAAGTTCATTAGAGTTTGTTACCTTGACTACCACAATGTCCCCCTATGACATTACACAGCTTCGTATCGTTACAACAGGAGGAACACATCTGGAAATCGCCAGACATCGGACTATCGTCAATTTCTTCGCGTCTTTTCTCAACGATTGATTTGCATTCCTGAAACATATCAAATTCGTATCAAATGTTTGGAAGTAGGCTATATCTATATATTGGTCCATCTTTAAGGTTTTAGACACTGTGTTTAAACTAGTAATATTTTGTATGCCTACATATCACTTCTTGGGTTTACTCGAACATAAAATTGTTGCTAAGACATATCTATGCATCCGTCCTCAACGTAGATATTACCATTGACACGTAGATTGTTGTGGTTTTTTTTATTATTTTGTCAAAATATACACAAAAAATACATCTCAGTTCTGCAAGTCCACAGGGTCGGTACATGTAAAATCTGTCACCAAAGAGCCATGCCACCATATTTACCAGTGTCCACAGTATGTACAAGGAGCGTTTGCTTACCTAGATTCGACTTTACAAAAAAAACACATCGAATGCATTTGATGTCATGAACATGACAACTGTTGATAATAACACGCAAATACATTGTATATCATGGTTAAAATCCTTAACTCACTCCGTAACTTCTACGGTTATTGAACCATACGATGAGTCAAATTACATGCATATCGATATATCAAACAGTTGACCAAAGTTGGAACAAAAATAAACACAAATGCTATTTTACAAAACCTATTATAAGGGTCCTGGTTACCATGGCTACTACGATTTACGCATAACGCATGCATGCAACTAATCTACATTATGACTTCGAACGTTGCGGCAAAATTTCAACGAATTGGTAAAATATTTGGAAACAGGTTTCTTCACAAAATCTACGCTCAGACAGACCAACATAAAAGTTTTAGGCGTATCATCCCTTCGTTCGCGGGAAACAAATGATTAATTGTAAATAATTTAAAAGCAATAAACTTACATGAGATGATTTGCATCCGACATCGTATAATAGGTGGCCTCCTGAACTGGCGTATTTCTCAACGTAACACACCTTGAATATATAGTAAATATTAATATACCTTAACTTTATTTTTATATAAAAGTTACTATGTTTAATTGACTAGCACCCTACATTTTTTCCAAAACCCTCACTCAGCTGTGTGTTAGTGTTTCGAACTAACACATCCCTGGAAGCTAGCACACACACCGGAATCAGCTATTTATATTTAACCAATAAGATTCGAGGTGGGAGTGACTTGTCTCCTATCACGCCATCAGTTGCTAGGCAACGTAACAATTGGGTGTCCGATCACGCAATCTCGTGAGAGGTTTGTGAAAAATGTAATGGAGTCAGAGGACAATACCTGTTAAGTGTACATGTACGTACAGTTGTTATGCACATTTCAAGGCTACCTGTAAGTGGCCATGGTTAACGCCTCGGAATTTCAACAATATATTCATATATATTAAGTATTTAGCCTAGTCGTATAAAATGTTGAAATATTTAGAAATCATTGCTGAATCAAATTAAAACCTGAGGCTGGAATAATTGCTTGGTGTCTTCGGCGGCATGCTTCAGTGATATAGCACTATAAAAAGGGCAACAGTTCCACTATACAAGAAGACACAACATGAATATATTGCAGTCTCCCAAAACACGCACCCCGCATAACATACACGCAATACACCGCACTCATAGGAGGCCGTCCTTACATGACCATAGTTAATAGGACGTTAAAATAATCAAACAAACAAACAAGAAGCAAACCTAAACGGACATGGAATCACAATTATCATCTCGGAGTACTTTGAATATTTGAAGCTAAGATTATGTAGATCTATTATAATGTAAAATTCTCTAAATCTCTTACATCGAACTTGCCTATATATATATTTCCCTCGATTCCGCCTCGGGAAATAGACAAATCTCGGGAAACCAGAAACTTGCTATATCTCTCAACCCCATTCTTTAACTGTACGCTATTACTACTTCAAACATTGAAAGATACTATACACGTACACAGGGTGGGGTGTGTTGCTTGGTGTCTTCGGCGGCATGCTTCAGTGGTATAGCACTATAAAAAGGGCCAAAGTTCCACTATACAAGAGGACACAACATGAATATACCACAGTCTCCCAAAACACGCACCTCGCACAACATACACAACACATAAATGGGAGGCCGTCCTTACATGACCATAGCTGTTAATAGGACGTTAATTGAATCAAACAAACAAACACAGGTGAAATTTACGCAAATTACTGAAAACTTATTCACCTCAAAAAAATGAATTTACACCGTGTAATATTTTGTGAACACACGAATGGTGTCGCGAAAAAATCGCATAGATAATACTGACGTGAAAGTTGTACATATTAGTAATAAAAACATTTTTTTACAGTATTCTTTTTTCGAGACTATATTCGTATTGTGTTTGCTATTCTTTGCATTTTTATGTCGTTCGTAAATGAATTAGTTTTAATAGCATTAACCAAAGGTATTAAGATTCAATATGTCGTATAAATGTCATATCACAACATTCACACATCAGCACTTCAATCTCTCTCGATAAATAGAACACTGTTATGAAGTATATCAACGGCAAAAATCGTGATGTAAAACAATATCTTGTCTTGGGTCTTTAGAATTCATAAAATATACTCACCTTGAATACCAATTTGATTAAAGTACAGATTCATATAATCACTCTGTTCCATAGAAGATCTGACAACATCCCATAAGGGGTCATATTCGGATGACCTTTTTACCACGTGTACTTTAGATCAAATACATTTTCTACACGTTGCTACGTCAATTGATAACGTCATTTCGTCCCAGTATACATATACATTGAGCTTTGTTGTCCTCTTTGGGCGAAATGACTATGCATAGGAAAACAACTAGGACAGTTTTTTTCAAACTATTTCGTCCCCAGTCACGATTCTAATTAGGGTCACGTTCTGTTTCAAAATGGCCAATGTGATGTTTTCAGATCCTCTTATCAAACGTAGTAATAATAAGAATCTGGATTTTAATAAGATTGCTTGACAATGGTCCAAGCACATAGACATTAAAGAAGTCGTTTGCCATAACAACATTTAATCAAAATACCGCAATTATACGTTGATGTACAGAGTGGCTCTTTCACCCCCGAACTCTCATCATGGACAGCTCTAATCTTTGATTTCGAAGAACCTAATGTCTTTTCAGGGGTGTTTGAGTTAAATATATACATTATTTTATTGTACTGATTTACCTTCGGGTGACTGTATGGTCATCCTCGATATTCCAGAGGTTCCGATCAGTTACGGTCTCTACACCTCTGGACTATCTCATAGTAAAACTGGAGGCAAAATAAAAGAACAGGTAACTTAGTCATTTCATGTACATCTAAAGAGCCATATAACGGTACACTGTGGTTGACTCTGTGGCTTTGATGTTAGGCGTCGCTCTCTCTGTAGTCTTCAAATGAAATATTTTCTAGCCTGTGATTGGTCAAATGTTTTCCGCTGAGCTGCCTTCAATTTCACTATGAGATAGTCCAGGGGTGTAGAGATATTAAGTGATCGGAACCCCTGCAATATCGAAGATGCTGTATGGTATGTTATTATATTACCTCGTGTTGGCCACACTCGGTAACCCGGTCACAATCCGTGGGGTCGGTAATAAAGGAACATATGCCACACATCTGACCGCCATCTATTGAAATATGGTTAAAATGGAATAGTTTGATAATCATTGTAAATTTGTAGTCTCTGATGAACGGCTATAGGACGAAAATTAGGACTTTCAATTTTTTTCTGTTATTAAATATTGGTGATATTAAAAAAAACTGTAAAAGTTAAAGAAACTGCATCAATTTAAGATTATTGAGAAATATGTAAAAATCCAGGGGCCTACGTTAATTAAAAAGTACGCATATTTTGAGATACAACTAATTATTAACAATATTTTCAACGGTAAATAACTATTTTTCGTGATGTTTTACACTGCTGTGCAGGCAACACATCCACTTCCGTGGAATTCCATGTATTATTCACATGGTTTTTTTTTCTTATATTTTACCTGTTACTGTTAGAGCGATAGACATCACCAGGCAACTGTGGAATGGAAATTACATCAACAGCATTAGATCGTTCATCGTTTAATGTAACTATCATTCAAATTAGTAACTTCACCAAGCTAGAAGACACAACATGAATATACTAGTCTCCGAAAACCCGTTCCACACACTTCACACACACCCACATGAGAGGCCGTCCTTTATAAGACCCTGTCTGTTGATAGGACGTTAATTAATTAAACAAACACACAACAAGGTGATTTGCCGAAACTTTAGTGAAATATCAAAATTTCAAAACATTGTACACTTTGAAGTTCGATTTATTTTCCATAATATCAATAACAGTTACCCCTCATATAAAAAGATAATAATACTTACATTGCGTAAGACGGCATTCTAACGTGTACTCTGTTTGCTTGCCGTGTTCATACCTGATACGAAGTTGGGCGGAAGTCCCTTTGCAACGAACTCTACGTGTCATTTGTTGGCTGATATCTCAATTATCAGTAGACGGCTTCGTTGTGTTTTTTAAAAAAAGATATAATGACGCTTCCCTTGCGCTTGTCATAAGTCGTTAGGTATATGTATCTGACAGCTAATACAAAACCATATAACTGGATTGTACCTGTTTTACTAAAGTACGATTATGGTGTCCAGCTGGGCTAACCGACGATACAATAACTAACTTAAATGCTATGCCATATTTGATATTCACATCCATCATAATGCAAAATCCAAAATGGCTGTCAGGGCCTTTGTCGAGCCTAAAAATATGAAATTTGAGTGAGTTCCCTTTAGTACTTTCTGAGATATTGCGGTAACAAACAACATATGGCTGACCGATTGGTCTCAAAATACAATATACAATTGAGCCTTCGTTTGATAATTGAAGTTTGTTACTGCTATTTCTCAGTAAGTACTGAAGGGATATGTCTCAAATTGAATGTTTAGGTTCTCCGATGACCCTAGCTGTGCTTATTGCATTTTGAGACTGATCGATGAACAACATGGCCGACAGGTAGCCTTTTGGTAACTGAAGTTTGTTACCCCTCATCTCAGGATGTACTGAAGGGATTAGTCTCAAATTACATATGTAGTATGTAGTCAAAGTTTGAAAAGTAGAGAAAGGATCCCTCTTTTCATTGACAGATGTAGATCGATCTTTGGTGGGCGCCAAGATCACTCTGGGATCTCTGGTTACAATATACTGACAGCTAGACGCCGTCTATCTACGATGAACGCTAAGCTACGTAGAGGTCAGAGGTTAGGGCCAATTTCATTAATTATATATCCTAATTTTCATTCCGTTGAATATTTTTTTTTATTCTAATCCGCTTGAGTTGTCCTGTTGGATCAAACATCATTTTCTGGATGCAATATAATCACTCCAATACCCCTTTATATAACTATGTATTGTAATTGTGACAAATGTCAAATATTGTTCAGTACATCTTCAAGTTAAATATTAGGGTTGATAAGACCAGAATTCTAGATATCTAGCTATTTGTGCACCCCTTTCTTTCGGGAGAAACGCCCAAATATACATATCCATCTGGTTTTGTTGTGTTCTTTGGGCGAGATTACAACGTACACGAAAATAATTCTGACAGCTTTAACTAGCTTCGACACTGTAAAAACATCAATGATGGTCACAAAGGCTATAACTAGCTTCGACACTGTAAAAACATCAATGATGGTCACAAAGGCTATAACTAGCCTTGACACTGTAAAAACATCAATGATGGTCACAAAGGCTATAACTAGCTTCGACACTGTAAAAACATCAATGATGACACAAAGGCTATAACTAGCTTGACACTGTAAAAACATCAATGATGGACACAAAGGCTATAACTAGCTTCGACACTGTAAAAACATCAATGATGGACACAAAGGCTATAACTAGCTTCGACACTGTAAAAACATCAACGATGGTCGTAAGGGTTATATACTGACACTGAAAAAATAACAACGAACGTAAGGTACGATAAATGTTCAACGGAAAAGATTTTTTTTTTTATTTTTTGTTTTTAAATTTGATTTGATATTTGGTTTGATTAATAGGCAGGGCAATTTAAAGCTGACAATGCAAGTTAAAAACATGCAGTTGAAATTAAAAAAAAAATATTAACGAAATTTTTTTTTTCAAAAATTGTTTCTGAGACATCCCCTAGTTATGACAGTGTGGTATCTAAGGAAGTGGCAGCCATTTTTCTTTTGCTCTGCTTAGTAACCTTCACTGGCCAACCCCCTATATAAAGCACGGGACACTTGACACACGTGTATCATTCTAAACATATCTTGTCTCAGATACACATGCCCCGATATTGCAAATAACAATGTCAAATTGAAAATAAACACTGCACTCACCTGACAATATTTCATTGAAGTAATAGATGAATGTGTTGTCAGCTATATCCCAACATATGTCCAATACGAACTAATAAAACACTTCAATATAAACTAAGTTTTACACGTACATGTACAACGACACGTGTGTGTCCTTGATAGTTGTCGCTCGTTCGGGTCAGGTACGTAGTCACGTGTATATGGTCAGTTGAGTGCGTCGGGTACGATGATAAACGTGGAGATATGTGGACGGATTATTTTTGGATTTCTATTCACTTGCGTTGGAATTTTATTTTGAGAAACATCTAAATGACAACTTAGAGGAGTTGACATGTTTTCTTGCTAAAAATAGTTCCATATAGTTTTACAGGTGAGGGTTTTGTTTACCTATTTGTAGGTGATATAACCTGTGGACTGCTAGGTGTATAGGTACATGAATGAGCGCGCGTGTGTCGATTCACGCGCTTTATATAGGGGTCGGTGAGTCGTCGGAATGTAAAAACAAAAATGGCTGTCCTCAACCGGGGAATGTCTCATAAACGATTCTTGAAAAAACGAGTATACTTATTTAAAAAAAAAATCATGTTAATAATTTTAACTTGCATTGTCAGCCTAGTTCATTTCCGTTGATAGAGTTGTGTAGTTTTGGACACTTAGCTGGGACAACATTTTCACTTAGTATGTCCGAAATTTGGCGTTTCTTGTTTTCACTTAGTCTCTCACTATAAGACCTGATAGAGTTTTCCGATTTGTGCCCGCTTATGCCCATGATGTGCCTTGCTTTAGTCTCTCACTATGAGACCTGAAAGAGTTGTCCGATTTGTGCCCGCTTATGCCCATGATGTGCCTTGCTTCGACTCCCTTTTGGTCAAGCGTCGTGATACATGTTGCCCGTATACAATGGTTGGTGTATTTAACAGAGAGGCCTGCATCTTTGCTGAGCCGTGACATGAAATTGTTCAAAGTATTTTTACCTACAGCGCAATTATCATACCACACATCCATGCTCTGATCGACAGTTTTCTTCGGCCTTTGCCAGAAGTTGTCATTGTTAGGATTTAATTTTCTTAGGTATTTCTCAATAGTAGCCACAGGACAATTAGGATTCCCTGAAACATATGAAGAGGAAGGAAAATGAAATGCATTATTTACTTGACTCATACAAATGACAAAAGTCAATGCTAATGAAAAATGAACACGACGTAATTGTAAACGAATTTGGTATTGTTTGTATAAGCTACACCTTTAAATACGCTTTTTCAAATTTGAAAAATTAAAACTATCAATAAAATCAACGTTACAGTACCTGGTTGATCATACATGCGTCCCTCCTTGTCATTGTCTCTTAAATCGTCGCCTCGACTTGTTAGTGTTTCCTCGTCAAAGTTGTCAAATCGTGTTGCGTTTACAGCCATTTTCCCAAACACCAGCCTTGTCGCTTTGCGATGCAACATCAATGACGTCACATAAACGTCATCTGACGTCATGAAACGTCGTCAGATGACGTCCAATCAAAATCGCTAGAGAGGAAAAGTCCGCCAAATTTGAATGCAGGTAAATAGCCTTTTCCCTCGGTAAATAGTCCAAATGACTATTTACCGGGGAATAGCTTTTTATGACAGTGAAAATTTTAATAGCATTTCTATTGACTACTTTTTATATAGCGAAAAAGAAGTAAAGGTATAATAAAACTAACTTCGACACTGTAAAAACATCAATGATGGTCACAAAGGCTATAACTAGCTTCGACACTGTGAAAACATCAACGACGGTCACAAAGGCTATAACTAACTTCGACACTGTAAAAACATCAACGATGGTCACAAAGACTATAACGAGCTTCGACACTGTAAAAACATCAACGACGGTCACAAAGGTTATATAACTAGCTTCGACACTAAAAACAACAATGATGGTCACAAAGGTTATATAACGAGCTTCGACACTGTAAAAACATCAACGATGGTCACAAAGGCTATAACTAGCTTCGACACTAAAAACATCAATGACGGTCACAAAGGCTATAACTAGCTTCGACACTAAAAACATCAATGATGGTCACAAAGGTTATATAACTAGCTTCGACACTAAAAACATCAATGATGGTCACAAAGGTTATATAACGAGCTTCGACACTAAAAACATCAATGACGGTCACAAAGGCTATAACTAACTTCGACACTAAAAACATCAATGACGGTCACAAAGGCTATAACTAACTTCGACACTAAAAACATCAATGATGGTCACAAAGGCTATAACTAACTTCGACACTAAAAACATCAACGACGGTCACAAAGGCTATAACTAACTTCGACACTAAAAACATCAATGACGGTCACAAAGGCTATAACTAACTTCGACACTAAAAACATCAATGATGGTCACAAAGGTTATATAACTAGCTTCGACACTAAAAACATCAATCAATGATGGTCACAAAGGTTATATAACTAGCTTCGACACTGTAAAAACATCAACGACGGTCACAAAGGCTATAACTAGCTTCGACACTAAAAACATCAATGACGGTCACAAAGGCTATAACTAACTTCGACACTAAAAACATCAATGACGGTCACAAAGGCTATAACTAACTTCGACACTAAAAACATCAATGACGGTCACAAAGGCTATAACTAACTAACTTCGACACTGGTGTAAAAAAACATCAAAGACGGTCACAAAGGCTATAACTAACTTCGACACTGAAAAACATCAATGATGGTCACAAAGGCTATAACTAGCTTCGACACTGTGAAACATCAATGATGGTCACAAAGGTTATATAACTAGCTTCGACACTGTGAAACATCAATGACGGTCACAAAGGCTATAACTAACTTCGACACTGTAAAAAACATCAACGACGGTCACAAAGGCTATAACTAACTTCGACACTGTAAAAACATCAATAATGGTTACAAAGGCTATAACTAGCTTCGACACTGTGAAACATCAATGATGGTCACAAAGGCTATAACTAGCTTCGACACTGTAAAAACATCAATGATGGTCACAAAGGCTATAACTAGCTTCGACACTGTAAAAAACATCAACGACGGTCACAAAGGCTATAACTAACTTCGACACTGTAAAAAACATCAATGATGGTTACAAAAGGCTATAACTAGCTTCGACACTGAAACATCAATGATGGTCACAAAGGCTATAACTAGCCTTGACACTGTAAAAACATCAATGATGGTCACAAAGGCTATAACTAGCTTCGACACTGTAAAAACATCAATGATGGACACAAAGGCTATAACTAGCTTCGACACTGTAAAAACATCAATGATGGTCACAAAGGCTATAACTAGCCTTGACACTTAAAAACATCAATGATGGTCACAAAGGCTATAACTAGCTTCGACACTGTAAAGAAATCAACGATGGTCACAAAGTTTATATAACTAGCTTCGACACTGTAAAAACATCAACGATGGTCACAAAGGCTATAACTAGCTTCGACACTGTAAAAACATCAACGATGGTCACAAAGTTAAGACTAAAACTAGCCTCGACACTGTAAAATAAATCAATGATGGTCACACAGTTTATATAACTAGCTTCGACACTGTAAAAACATCAACGACGGTCACAAAGGCTATAACTAGCTTCGACATTGTAAAAACAATAACGACAATCACAAGGGTTATATAAACTGGCTTCGACTCTGAAAAAATAACAACGAACATAAGGTACAATAAAATGTTCAACTCGGAAAAGATTGTTTTTTTTTATTTTTTGTTTTTAATTTGAGTGTGAAGGACGGACGTTACAGGTTTATGGATGGAGTAAAAAACGAGGACCCGGAGAAAAACCACTGAGCAGCAGTCAGTACCTAGTAACTGTCCCACATGTGATTCGACCAAGAGTTTGGTGTGGTAATATGTTGGGATTTATTGTTCTTATTAAAAACCAGGTTCGTGTAAAGACCATCCATGTGTGAGGGCGTGTAGCGTGTAGCGTGTGTGAAGTGCGAAGTGAGTAGTAACGCATACAGTAACGTATGGAAGATTGGGCTCTTTTACAGGAATTTTACATAATTGTCATTAAAACGGGTGTGCGACCATCGCTAAAACGGGAAGACAATATCTATCCACCTAACCACATAATTCTAATAATAGCACAAGGATAAAATTACACAACTTGCTGAGCTTATCCAATTGATGTAACCTTGTATCTAAACTTTAAATAAACCTTAATGTCCAACCTGTTTATCATGCTACTCCTGATACGGATGTTAAAATATAATTTTTACATTTCGAGACAAAATCATACTATTAATCAGGAGCAGATAACTCGACCTATTCTAAATGTTGTATCTGTGTATATTAAAGAGTTATCTGCCCATTGGAAAGGCATTGACTTGTCACTAACTCACGTTATTTTCTTTGAGAAATATGACATAACATTTTCAAACACAAACTATGCCTACCCGCAAAGACCGATTACTCTTTAATATGCAAACACGGAATACCAATTCGTGTCTGCCAGTAATTTATAAATTCAACAGACTGGACTTAAAACGCTCTTCTCAAATACAAAATATGTTTCACCAACATAAATTCGTTGATTTTGGTCAATAACGAAATCCATAAAAATCGAACCCTCGCAAAACAAAATGATTATTTTACAGTTAATATCTTTCTGCATTGCATTATTCTTATTTTTTGTTATCTCCATAGGAGGTCGTCCTGACATGATCCCGGTTGTTAATAAGATGGAAATGTGATCAACTATCAAATCCAACCGACCACAGTGTTTGCAGAAAATGGGGAAATCAAGATTATATGTAAAGATTATTTCTTGTTTCTTCATGAATACCAGTTGTATTTCATATTTTTTAAGAGATATTACTGGTATTCATGAAGAAACAAGGAATGTTCTATTTATAACATTTCTCGCTTCCATTTCCAGAAGACCATCACGTCATGTTTCTACACAAGAATATGACGTCTTTTCTTTTACACAAGCTAATGACGTAACAATGAAAATTATATTTTCACTGTCAATGCTGCACCGTAAAACCTTATATTTACGATAAATGTAATATTTCATTCATTTCGAAACAATTATGATCTCGCACTACTGAAGAATTCGTACAGGGCAATATTGTGGTTGGAATTTTAGATGTCGTTGTTGCTGGTATCGACGTCGTTGGCATAATTCCATGTGCCCTACACTTAAGACTCAATCGTAGGACGAAGACAGACATAGAGATAATGTTAACATTTGACATCCATCAATTTGAACTAAAATGAAAGCACTGCAGGTCGGGATATTTTTACCTTTTTCTTTAATAAAAACTGTAACAACACTGATTTGCGTCAAAATGTCAACAGAGCAATTTGTTTCTTTAAAAAACATAGCCCCTATACGCTGTATAGAACATTTTCATACGCAAGTTCAAAGTTCAATGTTACCATGCAGTTATAGTAAATAACCTCACCTAACATTTGAGTAAAGTGAACAAGCCTAGCGAGTGTAAATATAAAAGCATGGTATAGTCGTATAAGAATGTGTGTATATAAACACCTACATTGAAAACTACAAAGTTAACGCATTGAGTAAATTAGTCAATTGATATTTATTTTGAAACACAGTTCACATAATCATGGCCCACTGGGACCATGCTCCAAAACATCCACGTATCGCGTATCTTCACCCTGTGAGTTTCTGGCCTTACAAACGTAATGACCGTAGTTTAGATCAGTCACACCGTCGATGTAAATATCTGCTCCATGGTTTCCTACCCGGACATTTGTTGGCTTCGTATCACCACGTGCCTATATTAATAAAACATTGTATAATCCCTCAAATATCCGGTGACTTTGCTAGTGTAATATTGGAGAAAGTGCAACAACAAGATGAAGCCAAGTTTACCAGAAATTACGGAGTATCAGTTATCGCCAAAACACTTTATCTGATTGAAATACAGATTCTTATTACCACGCCGTTCAATAAAGTATCTGACAGCTTCCCGTATGGGGAAATGTTCGGATGACCTTTATGGTTTTTTTGGGCGAGGTGGCTACGTATACGAAAATAATTCTAAAAACAGTTTTTCAAACTATTTCGTCCTCTGATATTCGCTGTCATATTCTGCAGGCAGCAATTGGATTGGCCATTGCTAAATGTCACATGGACATGACCCCGAATGGTATTTCCTCAGATCCTCTTATCAAACGTAGTGATAATAAGGATCTGTATTTTAATCAGACTGCATTTATCCAATCAATCATCAAGAGGTGTAAAATATTCTAATTGTGTCTCACGTAAAAATTCCAAGTGATGGTGGGTTTGGGGTTTCCGGTTGCCTTGCAGGTCAGATGTATGAACGAGCCCTTCTTAACACCATGAGGTCCTGGTCACAACGGTAATGACTGGCTTGGACACTAAAACAGTAAAAAAAAAAAACCTTGGAAAATAACACAAAAGAAGCACTTCCTACAATTAATTGATGTAGGCAATTTTATCACGATAGAAACAACAAAACCTACATTTTGTGACATCCCCCAACAGGGAACGGAAACACAACAGTCTGGGCATCTAAATTGATGATATAAAGAAGTTGATTGTGTTGAAATAGCCCGTCTCTTTAGCCCCTTAGGGTCAACACCACAATTTGTATAGTTTTGAGGCAGTACCGGAAAAGGATGCTACCCATGCAAAATAATTTTTATCCAATGCTTTATGCAGCCCAATATTAGTTCAATTTTGAGTCACCAACAGGAATGCTACCTATCTTTCCTTTTAATTCGAGCAGCAGAAATAGAGGGTCGATTGTTGATGGAAAGACAGACGATGGATGCTGGGGTATCGTATAAGCTTATAATTACTTAGCTGTAATATTGTAGCTCAAAAGAGTTTTTAGGTCACCTGACAATAGGTTATGGTGACCTACTACGATAGTGTTTTGTCTGCCGTCATGCGTCGTCATTCGTGCATCGTCCGTCGTCCGTCATGCGATGTTCGTTAACATTTCGTTGTGAATGCGATAGCTTAAATAAATATCAACCGCAAGATCTCGGAAGATTTTGAAAATCAGCGTGATTTGACAGTAAATGACGGAGTTATTGGCCTTTGCATTAATTATTATTTTTGGACCTTGTGAACACGATAACTTGAGTAAATATGAAATGAGCTTAATGAAATTTTATAGACTAATATTAGAAAGATCTCAGACGATTTCGAAAATCAGCACGACATTTGACAGTGATTTACGGAGTTATTGCCCTTTGCACTAATATTTATTATTGGACATTGTGAACGCGTAACTGGAGTAAATATAAACCGAACCTGAAAACAAAATATTTGTAGACTCACATTGTAAAGATCTCGGACGAGTTCAATAATCTGCGTGATTCGACCGTAGTTTACGGAGTTATTTCCTTTGTACTAATAAATATTATTGGAACTTGTGAATACGAAAATTTGAGAAATGTAGACTAAGCTGAATGAAATTTTGTATGTAGACTAATATTGGAAAGATCTTGGATGAGTTTGAAAATAAGTGCGATTCGACAGTAATTTACGGAGTTATTGCCCGTTACACTAATAATTATTATTGAACCTTGTGAACACAATAACTTGGGTAAATATGAACTGAGCGTAATGAAACTTTGTATGTTGACTAATATTCAAAAGTTCTCGGACATGTTCGAAAACAGTGTGATTCGACAATAATCTATTTTATGATTCCTAGCCTAGACTAATATAGTCTACAAAATAGGTTGTTTTTCATCTGCTTTTCCCAAGGGAAAAGGGACGACTGGTTTGTCTGATGTCAGGTTAATGGATGGTGCTTGTTGTTTCGTTGTTGTGGTGGTATCATTCAATAGTACTGTTAAGTATTAATAAGAGGCAGCACAAACATACTGCATTGATTGACCTTTACTATAAGTAGCACGTTTAAACCAAACTTGTTAGTTGTTTGGTGGTTTATTAACAGAAAGGATCATTTATGAGCTACCCTTTATATGCAATGTGTATATCTGTATTCTTTTAAAGTCGCGATATGATGGTACTGTGTTTCTTTGCAATAATGGAAATCTCTTTAGAATTCTATCAAACTGAAACGTTTCGCCAGAGACACTCTCCACAGGTAATCTAAACATTGTTACAAACTTGTTACAAACCAAGCTGATTAAATACAGATCCGTATATCCACTCCGTTCAATAGAGGATCTGACAACATCCCGTAAGGGGTCATGTTCGGATGACCTTTCAACCACGTGTTCTTCATATCAAATACATTTTCTAGAAATCGTTACGTCATTTCATCCCAGTATACATATGCATTAAGCTTTGTTGTGCTCTTTGGGCGAGATGACTTGTACAGGAAAATAATTCGGACAACATTTTCATACTAATTCATCCCCAGTCAAGATTCTGGCAGTAGAAATTTGATTGGCCATTTTACAAAGGTCACAAGAACGTGACCCCTAATGGGATGTTGTGAGATCAAACGTAGTGATAATAAGGATCTATATTATAAGCTGCATCTCTTAAAGTCTCAACGTGACGCTGTTTCACATACACATATAGACATCTGACAAAAGTAATCTTAACTAGTTTCAATACTGTTAAATTCTCACATGGCAGTGTTGTGGTTGGTATCGGAGTAGTGGTCTGAGTTGTAGTAGGCGTTGTAGTGGTTGGTGTTGTGGTTGTAGTAGGATCTAGAATATCCACATATCGAGTATCCGATCCTTGTGAGTTTCTGGCCTTACAATTGTAACGACCGTAGTTTAGATCAGTCACACCGTCGATGTAAATATCTGCTCCATGGTTTCCTACCCGGACATTTGTTGGCTTCGTATCACCAAGCGCCTATATTAATAAAACATCGTATAATCCCTCAAATATCCGGTGACTTTGCTAGTGTAATATTGGAGAAAGTGCAACAAGATGAAGCCAAGTTTACCAGAAATTACGGAGTATCAGTTATCGCCAAAACACTTTATCTGATTGAAATACAGATGCTTATTACCACGCCGTTCAATAAAGTATCTGACAGCTTCCCGTATGGGGAAATGTTCGGATGACCTTTATGGGGGTTTTTTGGGCGAGTTGGCTACGTATACGAAAATAATTCTAACAGTTTTTCAAACTATTTCGTCCTCTGATATTCGCTGACAGTATTCTGCAGGCAGCAATTGGATTGGCCATTGCCAAATGTCACCTGGACATGACCCCGAATGGTATTTCCTCAGATCCTCTTATCAAACGTAGTGATAATAAGGATCTGTATTTTAATCAGACTGCATTTATCCAATCAATCATCAAGAGGTGTAAAATATTCTAATTGTGTCTCACGTAAAAATTCCAAGTGATGGTGGGTTTGGGGTTTCCGGTTGCCTTGCAGGTCAGATGTATGAACGAGCCCTTCTTAACACCATGAGGTCTGGTCACAACGGTAATGACTGGCTTGGACACTAAAACAGTAAAAAAAACCTTGGAAAATAACACAAAAGAAGCACTTCCTACAATCCAATTGATGTAGGCAATTTATCACGATAGAAACAACAAAACCTACATTTGTGGCATCCCCTAGACTGGCCACCAGTCTCTAGAATATTAAAAAAAATCACTAACATTTGGCTAGATTATTTTTATCTCTACTACATGCCTGATTCTTTAAACTAGGGGGAGATAATCTAGTAAAGAACTCTGCTGAGAAAGCCTTATCAACAACTTAGGGTCTGGTGGCCAGTCTAGGCATCCCCCAACAGAGATACGGACACCAAATGATATAAAGAAGTTGATTGTGTTGAAATAGCCCGTCTCTTTAGGCCCCTTAGGGTCAACACCACAATTTGTATAGTTTTGAGGCAGTACCGGAAAAGGATGCTACCCATGCAAAATAATTTTTATCCAATGCTTTATGCAGCCCAATATTAGTTCAATTTTGAGTCACCAGTCAGGAATGCTACCTATCTTTCCTTTTAATTCGAGCAGCAGAAATAGAGGAGTCGATTGTTGATGGAAAGACAGACGATGGATGCTGGGGTATCGTATAAGCGTATGATTACTTAGCTGTAATATTGTAGCTCAAAAGAGTTTTTAGGTCACCTGACAATAGGTTATGGTGACCTACTGCGATAGTGTTTTGTCTGCCGTCATGCGTCGTCCTTCGTGCATCGTCCGTCGTCCGTCATGCGATGTTCGTTAACATTTCCTTGTGAATGCGATAGCTTTAATAAATATCAACCGCAAGATCTCGGAATATTTTGAAAATCAGCGTGATTTGACAGTAAATGACGGAGTTTATTGGCCTTTGCACTAATTATTATTATTGAACCTTGTGAACACAATAACTTGGGTAAATATGAACTGAGCTTAATGACACTTTGTATGTTGACTAATATTCAAAAGTTCTCGGACATGTTCGAAAAACAGTGTGATTCGACAATAATCTATTTCATGATTCCTAGCCTAGAGTAATATAGTCTACAAAATAGGTTGTTTTCCAGCTGTTTTTCCCAAGGGAAAAGGGACGACTGGTTTGTCTGATGTCAGGTTAATGGATGGTGCTTGTTGTTTCGTTGTTGTCATTCAATAGTACTATTAAGTATTAATAAGAGGCAGCGCAAACATACTGTATTAACATCGATTGACCTTTACTATAAGTAGCACGTTAAAACCAAACTAGTTAGTTGTTTGGTGGTTTATTAACAGAAAAGGTCATTTATGGGCTACCCTTTATATGCAATGTGTATATATGTATTCTTTTAAAGTCGCGATATGTTGGTGCTGTGTTTCTTTGCAATAATGAAAATCTTTTTAGAATTCTATCAAACTGAAACGTTTCGCCAGAGACACTCTCCACAAGTAATCTAAGCATTGTTACAAACTTGTTACAAACCAATCTGACTAAATACAGATCAGTATATCCACTCCGTTCAATAGAGGATCTGACAACATCCCATAAGGGGCCATTTTCGGATAACCTTTCAACCACGTGTTCTTCATATCAAATACATTTTCTACAAATTGTTACGTCATTTCGTCCCAGTATGCCTTAAGCTTTGTTGTGCTCTTTGGGCGAGATGACTTGTACAGGAAAATAATTTGGACAGCATTTTCAAACTACTTTATCCCCAGTCAAGATTCTGGCAGTAGAAATTTGATTGGCCATTTTACAAAGGTCACAAGAACGTGACCCCTAATGGGATGTTGTGAGATCAAACGTAGTGATAATAAGGATCTATATTATAAACTGCATCTCAACGTGATGCTGTTACATATATATAGTGAGACATCTGACAAAAGTAATCTTAAAGATGCTCCACCGCCGACAGAACATAAATCATATTCATCATTTGAACAATAATTGGTGTTTAATCGTATATATATATGCCTAATTAACACAAAAATAATATAAAATAGTTTGTTTCGCCTTTGGTGCGTGCGCATTCAGTACTTCGTTCCATATAGGATACAGTGCTGCGGAATTTTTTCGGGATGCAATTAATTATTTTTCATATTTTTATCTTGAAGTAAAATTAGAAGCTCAAACTTTTCAATGGTGGTAATGGTGTAAAGTAAATAATTTTTGAAACTGAAGAAAAATACTAAATCGTCTGCTACTGGTTTTGATAGTGAAATAATACCATTTGTCAGCGGTGGAGCATCTTTAACAAGTTTCAACTGTGAAATTCTCACGTGGCAGTGTTGTGGTTGGTATCGGAGTAGTGGTCCGAGTTGTAGTAGGCGTTGTAGTGGTTGGAGTTGTGGTTGTAGTAGGATCTAGAATATCCACATATCGAGTATCCATTCCTTGTGAGTTTCTGGCCTTACAAGTGTAATGACCGTAGTTTAGATCAGTCACACCGTCGATGTAAATATCTGCTCCATGGTTTCCTACCTGGACATTTGTTGGCTTCGTATCACCAAGCGCCTATATTAATAAAACATCGTATTTTTCAGCCTTACAAGCATACTGACCGTAATTGTTCTTGGTGAGATGGTTTATGTATATGTCGGCTCCATTGTTTCCCACCCTGACATTGAGCGGTCGCACATTACCCAGACACTGAATCGAAAATTAAAATTGCAAAGATGCTGTAAATGCACATGTATTAGCTGAGGTCTTATTTTATTACGCTTTCTGCGAAATAATTTTTGCTAAAATACGATTGTCCTAACTTCCTACATCAAAATTAGTGTATCTAAGTCAGATCCGCTATTTAGCGAGTCGTGATGAGTATCTGTATTTTAATCAGATTGTAATTCCGTGTTGAAAATGTAGGATAAAAAAGATTGAACAACAGATGATGAAAGTTATATCTTACGTAAAAGTTCCAAGTTATGGACGGTTTTGGATTGCCATCCGCTCTGCATGTAAGATGGATAATCGAACCCTTTATGACGTTATGAGGTCTGGTCACAAACGTTATAACTGGCTTCGCCACTATTACGATTACAGAGAGGGAAAAAAGCAAAATTTCATCAATAATTAAACCATAAGAAGTAGAATATATTCAATGAATAGTGTATTACTTGTACAAAGATACTATATTATTGTGGACAACAATCCATTTACATTATATGAACATACTTTATAAAATAACTTACAGGGAGCTGCTGTTGTTGTTGGAGTCGTTGTTGTTTGAGTTGTTTGTTGTAGGAGTGGTAGTGGTTGGAGATGTTGTTCCATTCGTGAATGAACATTTGTTGTTGCACAGATTTTCCGAACAACATGAAGTACAATCTACAGGAGAACGCTTCTTCCCAACCACAGGAATAGGGATTATCGAGGATTGGCAATTCTGTAAAGTAAAAAAATATTCAATACCAATCAAACAACGAAATCAATTTAGAATTTAAAGAAATATAGATTCTCGAAGATTTAAAATTATGTGAAGAAAAAAACATTCAATGCCGATCAAACAATGAAATCATATAAGGACTTAAAGGAATAAAGATCCTCGAAGATTGAAAATTCTGTAAAGAAAACAACATTCAATGCCGATCAAACAACGAAATCATATTACGACTTAATGGAGTCACCACGATGTTATCAGTTACACAACATCATGGAACTTCGCAGCATTATCTTTAGGAATGGCATCATATCCTGAAAGGAGCCACTTTTAATGATAGATCGGCATTATAAAGGTAGTTAAATGTAATGTCGATAGAAAGGTTTTCAAGCTGAAAATCAATCTCAAGGTCAAATTGTTCATATTGTTTTGGTAATTGTGTAATTTATTACGGTAAATAATCAGTTATTTTTAGGTAAGAAAATGAACAGCAAATGTTAGACACAGCGAGTTAAAATAGCTACCCATTTTTAAAAAAAGGGTATTGATTCTTTTTGTTAACGGTTGATAACTTTACTAATAACCTCTAACGAATATGTAGATCCTAATAATGTAACTGCTTATCATTCTTTTTCACCGAGAGGTAGTAAGGATATGTATTTTTATCAAATTGACATTCGAGGGAATATATGAGAGCTTTGTATAGACTTTACCGTAATTCCATGTCCACATCGACTAGTCCACATCCTGGATCCTGTCAGACCACTCTGTCGTTGTTCTATATAACATTGCTAAAAATTTAAACTAGTTCAAATAAATGAAAAGAATACAAAAATATCACAATTGATAAATACATGTATTAAAACAAATTGCATCATATACACTAATTGTGATTATCCTTTATGCAATAGAGATATCATCTACCAAAATATGACGGACAGACTACGGCGATTTTAATAGCTCACAATCTATAAACCGCCATCAATAGCCCTTCATATACAGCATGCCATCAATTACCAACCAATAATAGCCCGCTATATAAAATCCTTGTGTACCTCGTGTTTAAGACAGATTCAGAACCGTTTCCGTACCTCATTCACTGGACAGCCTATAACTCTATCACACTGGTCAGGACTGTTCATGTAATCACAGTTGTAACAGATAATCTTACCAGTCAGATCCAATGCTGTAAAATATAATAAATACAAAAACTACGAAAGAAATCAACATTGAAAATCAATATTTTTTTGTAAATAAAGATTTTTTTTATATATTTTTGTGTGTTTAATTGTATAGTGTAAAGTGTCTAAACCGGATGTCACTATGAACGGCATGTTTTATCGGTATATCAAGGTTTTCAGATTATGTATCTATCATAGTCTGGTTGAATGGGCACTATTGCCTCGTAGTATTGTCGATTGATGGAACAGTATCCCATCAAAAGACAATACTATGAGACAATAGTGCCCTCTCAACCAGGCCATAATGGGTTTATTACCAATCTGATTAAAATACAGATCCTTATTATCACTACGTTTGATAAGAGGATCTGAGAAAATCCCATTAGGGGTCATGTCCAGGTGACCTTTGGAAATGGCCAATCAAATTGCTACTTGCAAAATTTTGACAGTGAATTTCAGGGACGAAATAGTTTGAAAAAACTGTCAGAATTATTTTGGTATACGTAGTCATCTCGCCCAAAGAGCACAATACAGCTAATTGTTTATGCATACAGGGACGAAATATCGTTTTCAATTGATGCGACAAGTGTAGAAAATGTACCCTATATGAAGACCACGTGGTATAAAGGTCATCTGGACGTGACCTCCTATAGGATATTGTCAGATCCTTTATATAACGGAGTGGTTATAAGGATCTGTATTTTAATCAGATTGGGTTTATTACATCACCCTCACATGTGACTCGTTTTCATGTCATCGTAACATAAGCACGTCAAGCGACACCTCTAGGCCGGGGATCTAGGGGGTCTACGTGCACCCCCCCCCCCCCCCCACAACTTAACGAACCAATGTTTTTCTGAAGCCTTATGACCCACTGATAACGAAATCGAGAGGTAACATTGTATAAACTGTGATGAACTTCCGGTTAATTTTTTAGCAAATTTTTCATATTTGGCTTGACTCAGCAAAAATGTTTGCCAACAGCAAACTATTATTTCTAATCAGTTATTTGACCTCTTATCAATCAGTTAAAACAACACCAGCAAAAAAAACAATGTTAACATTGTATAAGCTCCGGTTATGACGTCATCAAGATGGTCGCCATCTCGAATTTCACTAAAGATTGAAAAATAGTCATAACATTAACTTTTTGCAACCGAAGTAGACAAATGAGGTATCAAAATGATCATAATAGAACATCAAATTCATATCGGGATCACATAATTCAATATATGTAGTGATTTCTAGGTAGGAAATGAAAAAATCGGATTTTAAGCTCAAAAATGATAATTTTTAGCAAACTTTTCATATTTGGCTTGACGCAGCAAAAATGTTAACTAACAGCAAACTATTATTCGTAAACAGTTATTTGACCTCTAATCACTCAGTAAAATAATAAGATATATAGAGATACAAAACAGAATTATTGTTATACCATCATTTAGTTTACAAAACATCAGTGGGTGCGTATACTGGGTATATGCTAATTTTCTAACTCCAATCCGCCGACACTACAGTTTCCTGGTGTATTATAAGTTCCTTAAATAAGTTTGACTATTGGCGATTTATAAGTAGGAAACATGAATGTAAAGTTGACAGAATATCTAGCCTTGTGTAGGACAAGTCACAGTTTCGTTTATTTCCTATGCATATTATTAGCAAAATGTCAGATAGTTACCACAATGTCACATATTTCTTTCGCTGCTTTTCAATTATAACCATTATCATTGTGCGTGCTTTCCCACCTCACTGCACTATCCTCTGACGTGACTCGGCATGCCTGGTAGCTGGTACATGCAGTCCAAATCAGAGTAATTGAGATATCAGTATCCAATTCGTCGAAAGCCAGAGCGTCGTCTTCGATGTCGATGAGATGATGTGACACTACATTACCAGTAGTGTTCTAGCCTGACATCTTTCATGACCCATCCATGGCCAGAGTTTATATCAGGAACAACAGGTTAAGGGATATGGGATCTCCTTCAGATTCTAACATATCGTATATGCTGTTTCAGACTTCTCAGGAAATTACACCAGATCCTTCGAATGGTGGAATGATTCAAGCACCATTCATCAACCTTGTGGACACTCGTGCGACTATAGATGGCACAGGTGATATCCTCGATGTCTTTAATTCACCTGTGTCATCTATGGTCAATGAGGGTTCACAAGAATGAGGAATTGTGCTTCATACGAATTAAGGAGATGCAACTCAACCCTTCGCAGAATGTGGCTCTGGTGTCTTTTCCATCCTACCGGAGAAGTCTGGAACATCATATACGATATGTGATAATCACTAGGTTGAAAACAGGATGAGCTCCCACATCCGCGAACCCGATGTTCTTGATGTTACCTCTGGCCATGGACGGTTGACAAGTTAGAACTACGATGGTAAACCGGTAATGTAATATCACATCAGCTCATCAGCTCATCGACACTCTGGCGAGAAAGCACGCACAAAGATAATAATTATTATTAAGAACTATTGAAAGAAATATGTGATACTGCAGTAACCATCTGACATTTCCTTACGTTATACACAGAAAAATAAAGTTAACCGTGGATGCGCTACTTCTACAATTTTTGGAAAGTGTCGTGGTATTAACGGAAACAAATGCTTTCTTCACTTTTAATTTGATACCCTATTAGTTGGCGTTGTGCAGTAAAAATTCATCTTGAGACGCTACTAGTCTACAAACTTTCGAACATGAAAATGGATTTAGTTAGGAAATTATCAAGTCTCACTTAGATATTAATCCGACTTAAAATTCAAATGTGTTAAGATTTGAATCGTCAATTGCCAATGTTGTCTTTGGGAAGTTCTAAGACATCCGGAAACTGTAGTGTCAGCGGTTTGGAAAAAACAGCAATCATATACCCTGTATACGCACCCGCTGATGTTTTGTAAACCAAATGATGGTATAACAATAATTCTCTTTTTGCATTTCTATACATTTTTGTTGTTGTTGTTTTTGCTAATTGATAAGAGGTCAAATAACTGATTACGAATAATAGTTTCTTGTTGGGAAACAATTATAGCTGCGTAAAGCCAAATATGAAAAAAAAATGCTATAAAATTATAATTTTTGAGATTAAAATCATATTTTTTCATTTCCTGCGTAGAAATCACTACATATATTGGATTTTGTTGGTCCTGATATTATTTGTTGTTCTATTGTGGTCATTTATATGCCTCATTTGTCTTCTTCGGTTGAAAAATGTCAATGTTATGACTATTTTTCAATCTTTAGTGAAATTCGAGATGGCGGCCATCTTGATGACGTCATAACCGGAAGTTCATCACAGTTTATACAATGTTACCTCTCTATTTCGTTATCAGTGGGTCATAAGGCTTCAGAAAAACATTGAATCGTTAAGTTGTGGGGGGGGGGGGGGGGGGGGGGGGGGGGGGGGGGGGGGGGGGGGGGGCACGTAGACCCCCCCCCCCCTAGATCCCGGCCTACTCGGAACGCTGTCACCATTTCCACACCACGTTGTTGAATACCTTATAAAGTACAACAGCTTAATGAAAAGAAGATCAATATAGAACAAGAGTGAACTGTCTTCTGTAGAATTTGCTTCCATCCCCGCACACAACAGCCTGTCCGCCATTTTGATTTCTTGGTTGAAGCGCAACGTTATAATGACGTCATGTAATGGTGACGTCACAATACATTCACGATCAATTTCGTGTCACTTCAATAGTGCTCGGGCACTATTGTAAATAGTATCCATGTGTGTAGCTAATCAGAATCCGGTATTATGTCACGTGATGTACTAAACAGGTTTTATTCCATCATCTGATGAACTACGGATGCCATATAATCACTCCGGAGTACACATGGATCCGGATTAAACTTTGGCCGGATGAGATAAGAAATACTATATATCAAAATGCATTTTTTATTCAATGTGGTTAAAAGCAAAATCCTTATTCTCTCTCTACGTTCATACCATGACATCCGTATGCACAGTCAAAATTATCGTCGAACCCATGCATATGCAACAGAATAAGGAAAATACACATATGATTCCTGTCGAGTGCCCCGAACAAGGATCGAACTCAGGTATCCGGTCTGAAAAAAACTTGGTTCTTCCGACTGAGCCAAAGAAGCATGCTCCGTCAAATAAGATTGACACTGACCTTATTAAACACCATGTACAAACCACCTGCATCTTTTACAAACATGACCATGAATGATTCACCTTGACTGTTACAGTGTCCACTGATGGCGTTGCAGAGTTTTGTACCATTACAACACGAGGAACAGAGTGGGATACTGTTAGCCCTCAATGATGGAGAATGTTCTTTGTTTCTTTTTCCATTCATGGCACGACAGGACTGGAACGAATATAAAATACATTTGGTCTCTCCAATCTTAACATCAGCAGTTTTGTTTCTTGGTCTTAATTTGTTTGTGTTGTTTATTGGTTTTTGTTATGTTTTCTTGTATGTGCTTTTTAGGTCATCTGACCCGAAGGGTCAGGATGACCTATTGTCATCATGCACCGTCCGTCGTCGTGCGCCGTGCGCCGTCCGCCCGCCGTGCGCCGTGCGCCGTCCGCCGTGCGTAAACTTTTTATTCAAACGACTTCTTCTCAATAACCGGAAGGCCCAGTGTACTCATATTTGGCCTGTAGTTTGCTGGGATGGAGGGCTACCAAGTTTGTTCAAATGAATGACCTTGACCTTCATTCAAGGTCACAGGGGTCAAAAAGGCTAAAATCTTTAAACAACTTCTTCTCAAGAACCAGAAGGCCCAGGGTACTGATATTTGCCCTGTAGGATGCTGGGATGAAGGGCTACCAAGTTTGTTCAAATAAATGACCTTGACCTTCATTCAAGGTCACAGGGGTCAAATAGGCTAAAATCTTTTAAACAACTTCTTGTGAATAACTAAGAGGCCTAGAGACCTGATATTAGGCGTGTGGCTTGCTGGGATGAAGGGCTACCAAGTTTGTTCAAATAAATGACCTTGACCTTCATTCAAGGTCACGAGGGTCAAAAAGGCTAAAATCTTTAAACAACTTCTTCTCAAGAACCAGAAGGCCAGGGTACTGATATTTGCCCTGTAGGATGCTTGGATGAAGGGCTACCAAGTTTGTTCAAATAAATGACCTTGACCTTCATTCAAGGTCACAGGGGTCAAATAGGCTAAAATCCTTTAAACAACTTCTTGTGAATAACTAAGAGGCCTAGAGACCTAATATTAGGCCTGTGGCATGCTGAGAAGAAGGGCTATCACGTTTGTTCAAATAGATGACCTTGATCTTCATTCAAGGTCACGAGGGTCAAATAGGCTTAAATCTTTAAACGACTTCTTCTCAAGAACCAGAAGGCCCAGGGTACTGATATTGGGACTGTGACATGCTTGGATGAAGGGCTACCAAGTTTGTTCAAATGAATGACCTTAACCTTCATTCAAGGTCACGAGGGTCAAAAAGGCTAAAATCTTTAAACGACTTCTTCTCAAGAACCAGAAGGCCCAGGGTACTGATATTTGGCCTGTAGGATGCTGGGATGAAGGGCTACCAAGTTTGTTCAAATAAATGACCTTGACCTTCATTCAAGGTCACAGGGGTCAAATAGGCTAAAATCCTTTAAACAACTTCTTGTGAATAACTAAGAGGCCTAGAGACCTGATATTAGGCCTGTGCCATGCTGGGATGAAGGGCTACCAAGTTTGTTCAAATAAATGACCTTGATCTTCATTCAAGGTCACGAGGGTCAAATAGGCTAAAATCTTTAAACGACTTCTTCTCAAGAACCAGAAGGCCCAGGATACTGATATTGGGCCTGTGACATGCTTGGATGAAGGGCTACCAAGTTTGTTCAAATGAATGACCTTAACCTTCATTCAAGGTCACGGGGGTCAAAAAGGCTAAAATCTTTAAACGACTTCTTCTCAAGAACCAGAAGGCCCAGGGTACTGATATTTGGCCTGTAGGATGCTGGGATGAAGGGCTACCAAGTTTGTTCAAATAAATGACCTTGACCTTCATTCAAGGTCACAGAGGTCAAATAGGCTAAAATCATTTAAACGAATTCTTGTGAATAACTAAGAGGCCTAGAGACCTGATATTAGGCCTGTGGCATGCTGGGATGAATGGCTACCAAGTTTGTTCAAATGAATGACCTTGATCTTCATTCAAGGTCACGGGGTCAAATAGGCTAAAATCTTTAAATGAATTCTTCTTAAGAACCAGAAGGCCCAGGGTACTGATATTTGGCCTGTAGGATGCTGGGATGAAGGGCTACCAAGTTTGTTCAAATAAATGACCTTGACCTTCATTCAAGGTCACAGGGGTCAAATAGGCTAAAATCATTTAAACAAATTCTTGTGAATAATAAAGAGGCCTAGAGACCTGATATTAGGCCTGTGGCATGCTGGGATGAATGGCTACCAAGTTTGTTCAAATGAATGACCTTGATCTTCATTCAAGGTCGCAGGGGTCAAATAGGCTAAAATCTTTAAATGAATTCTTCTTAAGAACCAGAAGGCCCAGGGTACTGATATTGGGCATGTAGCATGCTGGGATGAAGGGCTACCAAGTTTGTTCAAATAAATGACCTTGACCTTCATTCAAGGTCACAGGGGTCAAATAGGCTAAAATCTTTAAATGACTTCTTCTCAAGAACTAGAAGGCCAAGGGTACTGATATTGGGCATGTAGCATGCTTGGATGAAGGGCTATCAAGTTTATTCAAATGAATGACCTTGATCTTCATTTAAGGTCACGGGCGGCAAATAGACTAAAATCTTTAAATGACTTCTTCTCAAGAACCAGAAGGCCCAGGGTACTGATATTGAGCATGTAGCATGCTGGGATGAAGGGCTACCAAGTTTGTTCAAATGAATTACCTTGACCTTCAATCAAGGTCACGGGTCAAATAGGCTAAAATCTTTAAACGACTATGTTGTATTGTACTAATAGTCAGATGACCGTTAAGGCCCATGGGCCTCTTGTTATATTTAGCAACGTTATATACCGAAACACACCTTAGTCTATAAATATGGTAGTTTCTGCTCAGACTTGGTATAAAGGAAATGGGACGACTGGTTTGCCTCTATTTTCAGTATAGTCTGATCGAATAGGGTGTGCTTATTCGATGTCTTCGGAAGCATACATTAGTGCCCTTTATAAACGGCAGGATTACCTCGATACCCTTCCGATACACTACACGAATATACCACAGCCTCCCAATACATCAACATTCCTACACTGCAACACATTGCATACATGGGAGACCGCCCATGAATGACCAGAATAATTTCAGTATAATTTGAGTTTTAGGGTATGCTTCGTGTCTTCGGCGGCATCTTTAACAAGATGACTGGTTGACCTATTTCCTAATAATACAGTCCAATCCACTTAATACAAACTCGTATAGTACAAAATACAGTGTAATGCGAATAGAATTGGAATTTCCCGCAAATTTCATTCAATATATATGTATTTCTTACCCGGTTTAAGAAATTCGCAATACGTAACTATGTTTTAGTCCTCTGGGCCGTTTCGTGTTATTTTAAACCCACTAATGCTAAGTGTGAAAACCAAGTAAGGCTTGGTAATTCATTACTGCCGTGTGTCGACACATGTACTCCAATTATGCGAATAGAGTTGTTAATACACAAACAGAGGGTTGGTAATTCATTACTGCCGTGTGTCGACACATGTACTCCAATTATGCGAATAGAGTTGTTAATACACAAACAGAGGGTGAATAGGTTTTAATAAAACATTAGTCGAAAGTCTCGCTTTGTTTCATATAACAACTTTAATAATAAGTTAAATTAGTAAAGTAAATTAAAATGCATTTTATAGACTAATTGACAAGTAATAAGGACACCGTCAAGTAAAGAACCACCACTTGGTTGTGATAACGCACCATCTATTACGAGTTGTTCCCCCTGACTACGCTTAGCAGTTAATAAGACATTGATCCTGTTAAAACAAACACAATTTCATGAAATGTGTGTCTTAATATAAGTTACCCGATCGCTTGAAATAAACTATAAACTTACGAAAGAAGATTGACATCCGAGGTCATAGTATCGGTAGCCCGCGGAACTTAGATACTCCTCAACTAAGCATTCCTGTAAATAGATATTTCTAGTCTATTACAAATGTCATGAGTTGACATGTAAACACGAATTGAGGTTAAGCAATATTAAATATTTGTTTAAGCAAAAGTGTAACGTATTGTTTTATGTATCTTGCATAAGTGTCACAAAGTAATATTGTATGTTGTCGTTTTATCCGATAACAATCTATAATTTTGAAATAATAGACATATTTGACAACCATTGATATTTTTCATTCAAACAGAGCGATTTATCATATTAACTTAACACTGCTCCTTTCTTTCATACTGTAATCAGATATTCCTTTTATGCATTGTTAAAGTTGTGATCTTTCTCAAACCTTTTCATAATTACGTTACTTTATGAGTTAGATTTACAAATAGAACATTTTGTATATCATTTTTTTCAAATTTTACAATTGCTTTTCATTCTGTATTTGTAAAGTACAGAATTATCTTATCTTGCTCGTATGTATTAGTTGTGACGTCATTTGTCTCCGAACGTAACGTCATATTTTTTTCAAAGAAAAGAGAGTCACAAAAAATAATGTGAAATTGGATACCTACCTAAAACGAAAGACGTATATCACTTATTTACCAAGTTATTTATTTAGTAGACAAATGACAGTTAACGACAATTTTCAAATTATTCAAATATCTTGTTATAGTAACTTAGAAAATACATAAAATTTTAACTCAATTTTTCCCGACGTGCTGATTTTATTTTTGCAGTAAATAAATGAAATCACCTTAATCAAGCAATTAAGCTAATCATCGTTTGAGCAAACGAGTCCTAGATGTGTTTTGTGTTGATAATAATGACGTCACAATGGTTACCTATCTGAAAGGGAGATTACTCTCTGTTGTAAACAAAGAAGGAATATATTAAATACCAGGAATTATTTTTTGTTGATAATATATAATTACCTCGTGGTCACCACACTCTCTAACCCTATCACAATTCCTGGGGTCGGGTATATGTGAACATGTACCACATATCTGGCCTCCGTCTAAAAAAATATACATTGTAGCTTTTATATTAATGTTTAATTTCTAAAATCTGTGTTTGAGATACAAATCCTTAGTGTTACTCCTATCCGCACTTAGCAAGATCAAGGATCTGTATTTCAATCTGATAGTAATTTCTTTTCAAAAAACATGGTTTTGAATGTCGCACTGGGGATTGTACAAAAGAATATGGGCAATTTTGAATGCAATGTACAGAATATTTTGTTAGTAATGTGAGTTTTTCAAAGTGCAATAAAACTAAGATTGAATTCAAGCAATCCCTTACGTAATATCAAAGCTACATCCCTTCTCTTTCTGTTAAACACCCATAAACATCTTTAATGTAATTAATTCGGGACTATTTTCTTAACCACAAAAGAAATGAAAATTATGGATTTACGCAAATCATTATCCAATGGCAAAGTATATTATATCAATTGGTTTTTCCTTTTGTGTCTCAATAAAAACGCCTGACACCAGTACAGCGTGGACAAGTGATTTTGGTTTTGATGCAATATTTAATTGTAACATTGTACTCACCGGTAACATGAAATGTCAAAACGAGAGCCAACCCTACACAACTGTAATATAAACAGACGTAAACATCAGAAAGTATGAAATTAACATTTAACATATCATCCGGGCTAATCTTTATTTACATGTATATAGAATTTCCAGAAGTGCACTGGTAATATGCGCATATGTAGAAAACTGATTTTATTCTATCAATTCGAATAGTTACTGAACGGTTTTCAAATGAAAAAAAATTTGATGTCAAATAGGTTTATAATTGGGAGCGATAATGTTTAACGTCCAATGAGTTCATATTTTGGAGCGAAACCTTTCAAACAACATGAAATACAGTAGATAATGAAAGTGGACAAGCTGTGAAATATTTAGGTTTTATATATGAAATCTTATATATTCTTCACCTTTTTATCACGTTATTTGTATACACTTCAGAATTTTCATAAGTGAAAAATTAGAAGCAGATAGCCAAACGCTTAATTGCTTAGATTGACAACCATGACGCTTAACAAAAGAAAATTTGGTCATTTTGTGTAGTCATTGCCATATCAATTTGTTGAACAAGACAAAATGCTTGTTATGATTTATAATATTTAAATAAAAACGATTTCTATTTATTCTTAAGCCTAGAGTATATCACCAAACTCGGTAACCTAGTAAAACGCACGCCTGTGTTGGGAAACATTTCGATTCTGCCATATGGTACCGTTTTATCAACAGGTAATTCTACAATGGCTTTGTTGTACAAACGTTAAATTGATTTTGAAGTCATTGCGTATCCGAAGGAAAAAAATAAACATTTATTAATAACATATTTTAATGTCTGAACATCTATATATACATATGATGTTAGATTAATTAACAACATCAAACAAATGATTATGTTTTGTAAATCCATACTAACAATGAAGGTTTATTTCATTGTTTTGTCGTGTGGCGTAATGATAAACAGCTACTGCGCGGCGATAAGGACTCTGTGCTTAAGCGACGCTCGTTCTTGAAATTGACATTTGTTTCATCTATCACACGTGTAGCATGAACTTTACGAATCTACCAAATTATCAATGTTGTTAGCATTTCGGTATTTACCTTTATTTTTTTTATTTTTTTTTTTGAGTGTCCACGCAAAGAAAGTAAGATCTAATAAACTGGCGGACAATAAGTTTACGGTTGTTGTCATAAACGTGTCGATTGTCTTTTGATTGAAAGCATTATTACATTCATATAATATATCATTACATTTATATAATGCATTATTACATTCATATAATACAACATATAAATGAATGTTGAATATCCTTGTGATGGAATTAAAATACTAAAAAACAAAATTAAAACAAATCTGGTAGCTGTGAAAGCGCCAGAGATGGCAGATTTGTTTTAGTTTTGTTTTTTGTTTTTTTTTGTATGTATATATATATATCATAAGATCAGTTAATATTAAATTTAAACGCACCTTAGCAAAATGTATTTTTGTGTAGACTATATGTATGCATTTCTAGTGACTTCCTGTAATATACAACGACATTTACCTTAATGATATTTACTACAATTCTAACCCATTGAAGCATGCTACTGAAGATTAATACTCACATTACGTACGGCGACATGTCTTGTGTACGATTCTGCCAGAACTCTAATATTTACGATATCCTTGTGACCTTTTATCGTTTTTCTGTGTATCTCATCAAATATAAGAGCGACTGCTAATGTTTTAATCTACCGACATTACCGAAGTGATAAGTGCCAAAATTTGCATACTGGCGAATCAGGCTGAGCTTTAAATATTTCATTCACAACCATGACTGAATTATAATGCTTACACCACATAGGTTTTAATTTTACAAGTAAGGGGTAAAAATGAGTTTTAGTAGTACTGCCGAAATCATTATGCTTACATCATCTACATTACAGTAAACTAAGCACATGCGGTCAGAGTAGTTGTTACAAAGCTGTTCATTTCTTTCAAAATCACCAATGGATATATTGAATGCTTTATTCCATTGCTTCAAATGTTCACATAACCAAAGTTATATCTATATATGCATCTTGGTTTCTAGTATGGAAAGATTTGAGTACCTCCAAGTGGCCAAGTAGTTAAAATGTCGCGACAATTTACCACAAGCCTTCACCCTTGGGTCGCGAGTTTGAATCCCATGTGGACAGTAGCCAGGTACTGACCGCTAGTCGGTTGCTTTTCTCCGTTAACTCCGGTTATGCCTTCTATTTTAAATCTGGCACGTCCTTAAAATTACCATGACGTTCATCTAATAAAAAACAAGTCACATCCAGGACAAAAAATGATATCGAAAGCAATGTCGCCTTTATGTCAAAGAAATAAAAGGGTCCAGGTCAAAACGATATCATGATTGTTACACGCTGTGCTGGAGATAACGTGCCAACATGTCATTCTTCTCCATGTAAGTATATACATGTATGTGTCAAAATGGTTATAAAGTAGAATGTTCCGTGTAGCAAAGAATTCTTACAGCCGTTTCTATGTAGGTATCGAATAACGTATTAATTAGTAATCATGGGGCAAAGCAGTAACTCTAACCAAAAAAGATAAAACTTAAAACTATTGTAATCTTCAAGATGGCATGGCCCTTTATCAAAACACGTATAATACCACACATGGTCACTGATGTATATTACTGTGATATCATTAATTTTCGTTGGGTTTTAATTTTCGTGTATTTCGTTTTTTGACCAAAATCAACGCATTTACAATCTTTTTTTACCTTCTGTTCATTAACATTAAATGGCGAGAGCAGTTTGACACGATGATTGTCACTTTCTTTACACAGCGGTAGGCCTAGTTAGCTGGTAAATTGCCGGTGACACTATGATGATGAGGATCTCAACAACGATGTTTTTACAATCAAAATATTTAATCGTACCTTGTGCAATTTCAAATGGTAGCAATCAAGTCTATTGTGTATCTGATAGGCATTTAGATTTAATCATTGGCCAAGATATTAACGGGAAAGCCGACCGAGTAGGATTTTAGTACCGACTTCACACTTCCGTATTCTCAATTATTTCAATTAGCATTAAATTAGGATGAGATCTTACAGAACCATTTCAAAAAATTGTAATAAGAGTAAATTTTACAGTCATACCATCATTTATAGTGCCGATCGGTCAGTGTTAATGCAGAAAGGTTTTACTTTCGTATTTAATTTGATGGCCCTGCATGTGGCCATTAAACTCACTTCCGTAAACATTTGCAACTTCAAAAGTTTTGACTTGCTGGAGAAACATATTTCTAAGGTAATCTGTTTAATGTGACGAATCAATTACACTCTTATACATCGTTTTCAGCTCCAGCCTATATTCATTTACCTAATCAGATGCTGAGATACCATACTGAAGATTCACGATCGTAACATATGTCCGGCCATGCACACATGTGCTCCCAAAACGGACATTCAAGGAATTAAAGATAGACATTTCAAGTGATGTTTTCCTTTTATATTGAATATATGTATTGATCATTGACTTAAAGATTCAATCATACGACAACGTGTACAAAATATTACTGTACACGTTAACTAGGACCTGCCGGTCGGTGATCATGATACAGGACCTTGGTCATGCCTAAAAAACCCGTTAAACACTGGTTGAGTACAGACTCTAGCTTATGACTGTATCTGTGGTGTGTGGTAGATCTAGAGCTTAGTTCCGCTTGAGCGATCACGCGGTACAGGTGACAGTGTCGACTGAGCATTTTAACGGTAATGTGTAAGATCTTCTCCACGAATTTAAGTGCCAACGAAATAGTAAAACTTTGTTATCCACGAAAATTGTGACCAACGAAAATACATGATTTTACAGTATTCGCACTACAAGAAGACAAAGTAAGTAAATACAATAGGTGGAGACGCATTCAACTCTTCGGCAAAATTCAGCGAGGTTTAGTTTTGATCCCAAGAAGAATAATGTATGTAATTTTGAAAATCCATTCGTGACTATTAAGGACCGCGGTGGCCAAATGGTTAAGATGCCATGCCCCCGCGGTCCCATTGACGGGGAAATAAAATTATTTTTATCCTGGAAAAAAGATGTCTTAACATACTGCCACAATCCCTCCACCTCTGGGTGGCGAGTTCGTATTCCTTGGGTGGTAGTTGCCAGGTACTGACCGCTGATCTGTGTTTTCCTCCGGGTACTCCGACTATTTTTTTAATAAAATATTAAACTGTTTATGAATAAGACGAATTCATGAGGAGGAAACTCACAACAAGGCGGTATTTCAAATGTATTACACAACAGTGTTAAAACAAAAAGTCAAAAGACACTTAAATTGAACAGAATGTTTTCTGCTAATATTTGCTTATTTACGCTGATATCACAGTAAATCTTATTAACAAAACCATCACATGTATTTAGATACATATTATCATGTTTTACCGTTTCCATTGTTCGAATCGCTTAAGAAAATGTCTTCGTGCAAAGTTAAATCCCAATATGAATAATGCTTAGGCCAAAAAATGTCTGTTTAGGGTTACGTTGGCTAAAAAAGGGGGATCAATCGGTCGGGAGGATTTTTTTAGTGTCTTTCACTCTAAAATAATGGTCAGAACCGGAATCTGAGATCGAAATCCCGACTTTTTTTTTAATTTCGTAGAAAAGAGGGAAATAATTAGGGTTGGGGTAAAACATTAAGGTCAGTCGGGTAACCCTAAACTTACATGTTATTTTTTGGCCTTATATGAGTTTAAATGTTTTCTGATACATTATACCTTTCTTCCTGTTACAGATACATTTTGTTGGTTACAGCGTTCACATTCCATGTGACAGGTCAGTACTTTCAAAGGGAAGTTAATGTTAAACACGAGTAAAAAGATAATTAGATAAACAGGATAACAAGATGCTGCTTACCGAACGACTATTCTGCATTTACAGATTACAGAGTTGCCTACCCTTGCTGTATTGATTGCGTTTGTGAAACGTAACTTCATACAATGTATCAGAACGACGGCCTGCGTATTGCTTACTAAACAATGACGTCACAAAAGATACCTAACCGAAAGGGTGGTAACTCTGTATATACGTAGTTTGCAAAGACCGAATAGCCAAGTTTATTTTGCTACGCTGTTTCGTTTCATTTTTGGTATTTTAAAGGACCACACCAAATCAGACGGATATGTGCATTGTATAGCTAGTGGTTTTTTTTTAGTTTAATAGTTTTTAAACACATGCTTATACAAATGATTGCACAAATGGGATTCAACGTATCATCTCCCGAAAAATAATAAGAATTATTTTGGGTTATTTACAATGTTTTCTTAAAATAATTCACTATGTGATTTCAAATATTTCATGTTCAAACTCAAACGAAATTAAATTAAAAAAATATGTCAATGCTTAGATTCCTATTCACAGATGGAGGCCAGATATGCGGTATCTGTTCACATATCCCTGATCCAAGCAACTGTGACAAGGTCGGCGAATGTGGCGATCACGAGGTAATTCACTGTACCGTAACGTCGCCTCATACAAATAACTATTTTCACTGTACTATAACGTCGCCTCATACAGATAACTATTTTCACTGTACCATAACGTCGCATCATACAGATAACTATTTTCACAGTACCGTAACGTCGCCTCATACAGATAACTATTTTCACTGTACCGTAACGTCGCCTCATACAGATAACTATTTTCACTGTACCGTAACGTCGCCTCATACAGATAACTATTTTCACTGTACCATAAACGTCGCCTCATACAGATAACTATTTTCACTGTACCATAACGTCGCCTCATACAGATAACTATTTTCACTGTACCGTAACGTCGCCTCATACAGATAACTATTTTCACTGTACCGTAACGTCGCCTCATACAGATAACTATTTTCACTGTACCATAACGTCGCCTCGTCGCCTCATACAGATAACTATTTTCACTGTACCGTAACGTCGCCTCATACAGATAACTATTTTCACTGTACCATAACGTCGCCTCATACAGATAACTATTTTCACTGTACCGTAACGTCGCCTCATACAGATAACTATTTTCACTGTACCGTAACGTCGCCTCATACAGATAACTATTTTCACTGTACCGTAACGTCGCCTCATACAGATAACTATTTTCACTGTACCATAACGTCGCCTCATACAGATAACTATTTTCATTATTACGTTGTGAGATTCAAGTGAATATTTAGATTTATGATTACTTGCACTTTTGAAATGTTGGGACTGTGAAGATAAAAATATCTTCTCGACTGTAGTCACTATTTTGGGGTTTGATATCAAGATTTCACTGTGACTTATTCCATCATAATCACTTGGTGAACACGACACCCTGCTTTTTGCGATTTGACCTACTAGACTTAACAACTTCAGTTGATGCATGAGCACTGCTTTTGAGCAAACCAAATCTTATTGCCTAGCAGGTCAGAATAAGACCAAAAGCTGGCAGATCTGCCATAGAGTCAGCCCTTATACAGGAGGTCACTCTTCAACTTTCACTGATCGCTTTCAACATTCTTCTGTATCATGTTCCATATCTAACATTCCCTGTCGAAAATTGTAATCAAACTTGATGATGTAGTCTAGATGTTGGACTTAAATATGTTTTATAGTTTTTGATAATGCATGTTTAGTTTGGTATTTAAAACAATACCAAACAAATCTGATTAAAACCACTCCGTTATATAGAGGATCTTACAACATCCCCTAAGGGGTCATATTCAGATGGTCTTTATACCACGTGTAATTCAGATCTAATGGTATTTTCTACATTTGCTACATCAATTGAAAACGCTATTTCGTCCCTGTATACATATTCTATTAGCTTTGTTGAGCTCTTTTGTCGAGACGACTACGTGCATGAAAATAATTATGCCAGTATTTTTCAAACTTTTCCGTCCGAGATGGGATTTTCTCAGATCCTCTTACCAAATGTAATGATAATAAGGATGTGTATTTTAATCCGATTGATAATACATCAATCTCTGAAAATCTGAATTGTATCTGTAGGAGTGCGTTGTCCAAAGGTACCTCAGCTCCGCGGGATTCCAATATTATGACGTCGGATGTTACTCCTCTGTAGTAAGTCAGTAGTGAGACTATCCTCGATACACTAGGGGCTACTATCACTGTCGTTATATATGTCATAGGCTCTGTATGCAACATCAGACAAGACAGATAATTTGATATGTTACTACACATCAAGTGGAATAACGGTACACAACATAACTTCGGACTTTCGCATAAGGTTTCGCTCTCATTTTTTTGCTCCTGGAATATTTAGTATTTTACGACGATACCTTCCCGTGGTAGATAAAACAGCAGTGATAGTAAACCCTAGAATTTAGAGGATATAGTCAGAAAAGTGATTAAAATAGATTGTTGTTATCTCTCCATTTAATGATGGTTCCGACAACATTTCATTAAGAATCATGATCTGGTAATTTTATTATTAATTCCGTTCATATGCTTCTTTCGTTCGTCCTATCATTCATTCATAAATTATCTAGTTTTGCAATTAGGACGATATGACCAAGATACTCAGATGATAATATGTCATTGATAATGTTTTAATTAGGCAAGTCAACAGTAAATACCTAATGGGACGTTATCCTATCCGTTTTTAAAACAGAAGGAGTGTCAAGGAGATTTGTTATCTGGTCTTTAAAGATGCTCCACCTCTGACAAATGACATTTTTCGCTATCAAAATAGATACAGACGAATTAGTATTTTTATTCAGTTACAAAAGTTACTTACTTTACACCATTAGCACCATTGGAAAGTTTGAGCTTCCTATTTCACTCCAAAACAAAAATATGAATAATTAATTGCATTCCGAAAATATTCCATTGCGCGCTGTCCTATATGAAATAAAATATTGATTGCGCATGCACCAACAGCAAAATAAATTATTTCATATTATTTTTGTGTTAATAGTACATATTTATTCATGATTAAAAACCAACTATTGTTCAATTAATGAGTATCGCTTATGCTCTGCCGGCGGTGGAGTATCTTTTAAAAATGTTATGAAAATTTAGAATGTTTAGAATTTATTTGAAACAAATAATGCATATATACATTTTCATATTGTAGACTATATATAGATCCTCTTAACAAACTAACAATACATTATAGTCATTACTCGCCTTAAAACATTATGATACCTTTCAGTCTTGTCAGACCTTGAAAGGAAAAAGGGAAGATTTACTTGCACATTCCCCGTCACTACGATCCAGCGATATCCATCTTTGTTCCTCGTGTTGTAATGACACAAAACTCTGCAACGTCATCAACGGCCACTGTAACAGTCAAGGTAATATATTTACATTGTCACTGTGTATCCTTACCATGCGACTTACTACATAATTGTGACGGCGACTGACAAAATGGGCCCAGATGAGGAAAAGTCACATTTTCATTTTTTCACATTTTTATTTTCTTTAAGGTGTGTAGATCACGTTTACAAAATATTAAAGTCGTAGGATGAAGCATTTCAGAAATATGCGACTTTAAATGAGGCAACATATACATTCGTTATTGACAAAATTAGCAACGTCAAATCATCACGCCATGATCATTGACGTCATGCCACAAGGCTGCCAATGATGTTATATAATAACATACAAATGTATGTGCATAGGACATATGCTTTGGACTGGTCTTTAATTCTTGTAATTTATTAACAAAGTTTAGCTTTAGCTCTATCAGTGTTACATGTAACTACATTAATTGATCTGTGACACGTAAATTTATCAATCTAATTCTACTATTTGACGGGGTGACACGCAAAATATTCGTGTGTACTTTAGTTTCGTGGTTTAAAACTTTCAAATGTTTTCGTGTGTAGATAAAGTTCGCCAATGATACCATCAATACATCAAATTTGGTTTTTTTAGGTCACCTGAGACGAAGTCTCAAGTGACCTATTCTAATCGCCTTTTGTCCGTCGTCGTGCGTCGTGCGTCGTGCGTTGTATGTCCGTAAACAATTTGCATTTTCGACTTCTTCTCCAAAACTGCTGAAGCAAATTCAATAAAATTTTATACAAACCTTCTTAGGCATAAGGCCAATCAAAATTGTGAATTATATGGCCCCCACCCCCCAGGGGGCTGTGGGAGGGGCCAAAAGGGGTTAAATTGACTAAAATTTAAAAAATCTTCTTCTCCACTCACAGATGTCGTAGAATCAAATACTCTTCTTAGATAGAAAGGTCTTAAGGTCCTTTACAAAAATTGTGAATTATATGACCCTGGGGTCTCTAGTTTCCCCCTGGGGAGGGGGTTAAGTTTACTATAGTTTATATTGGGAAAACACATTTTTGCGCATTATTTGGTCATTTGTAATAGGAAATGAGTGAAATGTTGTCAGAATTATCAGTATGAGATGGCCATTTAATCCTATTAACAAATTGACTGACCCCCAGGGGCCTTAGGGGCAGGGTCAAATAGGCTAAAACTTCAAAAATCTTCTTCTTAAATTCTGGAAATGGTAGAATCAAATACTTTTCATAAATAGAAAGGTCTTAAGGTCCCTTACAAAAATTGTGAATTATATGACCCTGGGGTCTCACGTTTCCCCCTGGGGAGGGGGTCAAGTTTACTATAGTTTATATAGAGAAAACACATTTATGAGCATTTGTTGCTCAATTTTCATAGGAAATGAGTCAAACTTGGTTAGAATTATTAGCCTGAGACAGCATTTTAACATCATATCCACATTGGTCCTGGCCGACCCCCTGGGGGCAGAGGGGCGGGGCTAAAAAAGGGTCAAATAGGCTAAAACTTCAAAAATCTTCTAAAATTCTGGATATAGTACAATCAAATAATTATAGATAGAAAGGTATTAAGGGGTTTTATAAAAATTGTGAATTATATGACCTTGGGGTCTCACGTTACCCCCTGGGGAGGGGTCAAGTTTACTTTAGTTTATATAGGAAAAACATATTTGTGAACATTATTTGCCCAATTTTCGCAGGAAATTAGTCAAACTTGATTAGAATTATTAGCCTAAGATATAGCATTTTAACATCCATATTCGTCCTTGATGACCCCCTGGGGGACCAGAGGGGCAATTAAAATTTTAAAAAATACCTCTAAGTTCACAGGTTTGATGGAAGCAAATACTCTTCATTGTCTAAAAAGTCAAATTTATAAATCACTGACCAACTTCAAGGCCCAGCATATAGTGTTTATATGTCTTTTATTTTTTTCATTATTTGTTTCATTATATATTCTAACTCAGGTGACCGTTAAGGCCCATGGGCCTCTTGTTTATATTCATGGTCCACAGCAACCGCCAAAAGAACAACTTCACGAGGAAAATTTCATGCAATGATATTAATTTGTATGTCCGTATTCAAAATTTCACGAAAACCGAAGATCAGTGCATTTGATTAATGTGTATATGCTTTCAGATTCTTTTAACTAGAATGTTGGTATACAAATAGCATTAATGGGGCGACCGACGAGATATATTATGTAACAAATAAATCAAATAATATTACATTTATGCATGAACAGATTTAGCTACCTGCACACACATGCGTATGCGCTCATGTGCTAAGAATTGACGAAGTAATTGTAAACAAAACCGTCAAAAATTAAATTGAATGTAGATCAAATGATCAAATAAAAAAGACATATGCATGGAATATCATATTCAGGTCAGATAAGGTTTTCAAAGCATACACTTCATATGTATGATTATATAGAGGAGAGCTGACCATGTACTAGTGAATCGAGCCCGAACCCTCCGCTCTCTTTGCGATCACACTCGGAAACCAGAGTGTACATGTCTAAACACCCGTAGCGTAGGCTGATTACATTGGTAAACAGTCCCTATGTTTCTTTCCGTATAACCGGAATAATGTCGTTCTATCTCATCCGCAATACGGCATATAATATATACAATAGATCCATCTTGGTTTTATATCAGTGTTTCGTAAGCTGATTGTAGTGTGCTGGTTTGTTAACTACTTCAGTAGCCCATGCATGCAAGCAATCGGGATCGAGCAAAGACTTGTCATAATACATATATATATATATACATTTTTATAGCACTCAGAAAATGGTGGTGGGAAAGGGGTGGTTATGGTAAGCAACGGTAATTCAGTTCAATTATTGTTGTGTATCTTTACCAGATCAACACTTAATACACTAAAACGATGTATGTCTTTTACTGTTTTTTCCTGTTAAATGTGTGTTTTGAGTCGAATATTAACATATCTTAAACTATGAATCAGGAAGTGTTCGTAGTTCAATCTCCCAGTGACCTAGCCACATTTTTTTAAAATTTTACATTTTGTATATCATGTAGATAGACAGACGCCTCTATTGTACATGCATACATACTGCTGAATTTAGTAATACTGACCCAATATGGCACATAAATCAAAAACTTGTTGATGAAGTGATCGAATTTAAGAAACGAGTAATCGCATTTACATTTCAGACCGTTTCCTTTCAATATATCAGCTAGATAACTCAAGAAATAAACCTAATTGTTAGAGTTCTACTTTATTAAATATATTTGGAGAACGTAAAGAAATGTGCTGTAGACAGGGTCTTTAGATATTGCAATCAACGCGATTGAAAAGAAAAAGACGCAAAGCATGTTTCAAACAGAGGGTTCTGAGAACAAGTTACAGTTTATATCACAGTGCCAAAAGATCACTAGAGAGGTCTAATGGTCTACGTCAAGTTTCGCAGTTTAAACCAAAATATGGACAAGATACAAATTGATATAATTCTCAGACCCCTGAGTTCCTTAGACAGTTTTTGTCCGACATATTTTACATAAAAAGGACGATGCGGTAATCGTACGACGTCTGTTTCCATAGTTTTTTTGGGGGGTGAGAGGAGGGGGCCGACGAGGCAGTGACTATCGACCTAATCGGCCGATTATCATATGATGACGGGCGATAACCGGCCTATTCACCGGACATCGTATGAATATCGCCCGAGTATCTAATGGACAACGAATTTCGAAGGATAGTTGGAATTGTACCATGTCGGGCGATTTGATTGCCGCTTGATTCCCAGCCGGGTATCGGAAGATGCTTAAACGATAAGTGAAGGATATGTGGTCGATTATGAAATTCAACGGGACACCGGAGATATTTTAACTTCGAATTGAAACTCTTCGGGCACCGGCGGCCATGTCTGACCAGTGTCCGGCCGGAGACCAAGCAAAAATGACTAAAATTTATGCCGGGAGTATATACATTGTACGTACATCTTAGCCTAACCGGAAGGGGTTGTTACCAAAGCATAAGTACTGAACTATACGGACGTCCACTATAAAAACCGTATTACAGTCACATGATTCGTTTCTAAATGTTAACCGGATGACGTATTCCTTGTTATTATCATCGTCGCATAGTCCGACAAGAAAACTTATTCTCGTACAAGATTAAAGATTATCCACAGGTGTTCTATAGATCATATCTCCCCTCTCTCTCTACTAGAATTGCATATCTATACATGTAAAGAGAAAAAAATATTTATAGAGCCAAACGCCTGTGGTTCATCTACAGAATTCAATTATCGGCTGATGATACACATGTATCTGCATCCTTGTCCTCTAAGATTTCTGAAGAAATAATTCTAACACATTTTTCTTTTCACAACATTCCATTGTTTGCATTTTAAGTTATATGTACATGTATATCAATGTATTCAGTATAATTTCAGTGACTTTTTACGGCTTTGATTTTCAATATTTTATTTCAACTATGTTACGACATATTGCAAAATATTATTAACTTACGAAAGAATAAAGCCTTCGGAATTTCCATAATATCTATGGAGAAACAATATTGCTACAAGTGTATATAAGATAAAAAAAATGTTGAACTGTATTAAATTTATTATATTTTTGTATGGATCCCATGACATGTGGCATATTGGAATTTGAGTCGAATAACTGCGTTAACTGATTGAGATAAATCAAGATTTTTTCCCTCTGATCTTTGGTTGATTTCCATGAATTTACAATCTGATTAAAATACAGATCCTTATTATCACTACGTTAGATAAGAGGATCTGAGAAAATCCCATTAGGGGTCATGTCCAGGTGACCTTTGTAAATGACCAATCAAATTGCTGCTGGCAAAATTTTGACTGTGAATTTCAGAGGATGAAAAAGTTTGGAAATCTGTCCGAATTATTTTCGTGTACGTAGTCATCTCGCCCAAAGAGCACACTAAAGCTAATTGTATTGATATTTTGGGTCGAAATGGCGTTGTCAATTGACAGAGCAACGTGCAGAACATGCATTGGTCTGAATTACACGTGGTGTAAAGGTCATCCGAACATGAGCCTTAATCGGATTTTCTCAGATCCTCTATTGAACGGAGTGGTTATAAGGATCTGTATTTCAATCAGATTGATGAATTTATTAATTGTCATCTCTACAAACGAAGAGAAAAACAATCTCAAGATTGTATTTCTACACTTCATATTATGTATTGATATTATACAGGTACTTAAATTTATACATAAAATGCGGGCTTAATGAACCGTTGTTTATTGAAAGTTTCCGCAAATACACGTGGTGACGTCGGCAAAAAATGTGCGTAACTTTATAACACCATTTATTCCGACGTCATAATCGACGCATCTGGGCCCATTTTGTCAGTCGCCGTTACAATTGACCTACCGTATTCGACCCAATAAGCGCCAATGTCCCTACATGTATAAACGCCCCTTCCATTTTTGGAGCCTCAATTTCAATTGCTTGGGCATAAATAAAGACCAAAACTATGAAAACTCTATAGGTTTGCACTTTGCTTTGCATTAATTTCGTCTTATTTAGCACCTTTTCTTTTTTTCAATTTTTAAACGTCCTGGGCGCTTATTGTGTCTAATACGGTATGAATAAATCACGCTTGTCTATAAGGAACAGTTTTACTTTATCCATTTGACCTGGTTGACTGTTTTGTCACCAAGAATATATATACGAAATGATATCCAAGCCCCTAACCACGAAACAAAGTACACACAAATTCATGGTATACAGTAACTCGAAGACTAATTAAACTAAGAATGTCGTATTTTTGATTCTGATGTTTCCACAGCGTTGGACTTGACCGGCAGGATAATCTGCTACAGTTGTGATTATATGACCAGTCCTGGCCAGTGTGACAAAGTCACGAGCTGTTCTTCAGATGAGGTATCTATACACGAGGGTCTATATTGCTCTATTGCATCTCTGCATATTACAGAGTTGTTTCCCTTGCGGAGAGGTAACGATTGTGATGTTATTACTTTGTGCTTCGCCTCGCGGGTACATATTATATTTAGACTCAATATTCATAAGTATTATGTCACAACCTAACTGTATAACTGCTTAACATCATTTCCATGCATATAATGTTCAAATATTGATCAATATTGATCGATCTCATAACAACAAGCGATGTGAACGAGAATATACATGATTAAAGAGATATTATGATATATTTATGCTCTATTGAGCTTGTATCTAAGATCTTAAGGAGTCTTTGAAGATTTTAGTTTTGCGAGCTTTAGTATGATGTGTTTCGTAAAATCTTATAAGAAATCAACACAAATTTAAATTGCCTTTATCACTGAGCTTCAACAGCCTATATTTAATTTGAATGCCAAAATGCGCTGCAGAATCCAGGCGGAATACCGCCATTTTTGTCCAGCCGTCCATAAAATCAAGAAGTCCTTGTGTCTGGCATTACGTCACTATGAATTTTCTTCATGGCACAGTCAATGAAAATCACTCCATGTCAATGTTTATATAACACGGGGTGAATCACTGGGTATCAGACAGATGATGTACATTGTAAAAGAGCGTTCCGTTAAAGCGAAAATTGAAAAGAATTGATATATAGTTAAAGAGTAAGAAAGAAAATTATTATGTTGTCAATTTATGAAAACCTTGGTTGTTTCCAATTCATTTTGATGACATTGGATTGCAATGATTAATATATTTTCAATGCTCGCCAACATTTACATTAAATATCCCTGACGAACCTCTTTAAAGTATGTATTCTTAGGGAGAGTGTGATTTACATGCTTTCTTGTTTGCTTTTATTTATTCTTAGATATTTTAAATATTTTACAGCAATGTTACATCGAGGAAAGAAAAAACGGTTTGTCAGGAACCTTACTGTGGACAAGTCGATGTGGAAATGGACCTTCGGTAATTTCCCTCTTCACACTCCTAAAACACTGAGCTTCGTTGTTTGGTAGTTTCTGCTCCTGCTTAACGCTCAGTAAACAGGGAGTGGGACGACTGGTTCGCCCGTTGTCAGCATTATGTGAGCGGTGTGTTGCTTGGTCTCTTCGTCGGCAAGCTTCAGTGATATAGCACTATACAAAGGGCAACAGTTCCACTATACAAGAAACAGCAGGAACATACCGCAGTCTCCTTAAACACGCACCTCTCACTTCACACACTGCATAGACGGGCGGCCGTCCTTTCATGACCCTGGCTGTTAATATGACGTTAAAATAATCAAACAAACAAACAATGATTGCATGGTTGGTTAGACAGGCCCATTTGAGGATGGCCACTCCTGTATGAAGTGCGTTGCTTCTGTGCGTGCTTTGGGAGGCTGTGGTGTGTTGTGTTTCTTTCAAATAGAGGAAACATGTTAAAGTGCTATCTCAGAGACACCTTATAGCACACCGTACCCTTTGACATTATATCCTTTTTATGAAAAGGAGTAGTTTAAACAATGATTACAATGTCAATATGATAAATGACCGATAAGATGAGATCGAGATCTACCGGTGTTTAACAAACACGCACCCGGTGTACTGGAAAATAAATACCTGTAATATATTTCCCGTGATTGCAGTAGATTCAATGATATTTATTGTGTAGTTTTTGGTTGTAGTTTTGACGAATTATTTTGTCGGTCTCATGTGTAGCTTGAATAGCCATTGTTGTTTGATATTGTACGTAGTTTTTGTCACCACAGACCTGTCAATCTCCGAATATCTCTCTTCCAACGGTCGGGAAAAAACGTTCCTCTGCGACCTGTTCTGAGTGTTGCTCGTACAACCTTTGCAACAACCAATGTCCAATTCCGCCTCCTCCAACCACTCCAATACCTACAACAACTGCTGCTCCTCGTAAGGGATTTTAATAAATTACATACATGCCGTCAACTTGCAAGTGCGTACTACACATGACATGCGAGTCTTTTATGATAGAGTGATTTGTATGGAATCTGTAGACGTAACATGGTTTTTTTATATTTTATTTGAACGACGTTTTAAATCCAATGATGTTGTAGGCCTTTGTCTGATGCTGTACATGCCAATGTATATATACTGCCTGAATTTTTAATGAAGTGGTTTTTGGTTTGCATGTTTTATTTGAACGAAGTTTTAAATCCAATCGTGTTTTAGGTATTTTGAAAATACTATATACAATGTACATGATCATAGCTATCATGTAAATGTGTAAAGCATTGTGATTTCAATCTTGTTTTTACATTTAGCTGCGCTCTTCCGAGACTTAACCGTAAATTTCTTTTCATATCTTTTTTTTTGTCTACCATACAGTAACAAAACCAATCATAGTCTTTGTCACTAATGTACACGGCATACAAACGGGATCATATGTACACATAACATGCAGAGCCAATGGCAATCCGACACCATCGATTGCCTGGACTTTTCAAGTAAGAATTCATGACTTTCACGTGTTGTTCATTTATGTTTTAGTAGAAAGGGGTATGTATGGTCAGGGCCCTTTTTGCCCCCTAATCCATCATTGGGCGTTCAGGAAATACGTTGTTAGTACATCGCTGATTCATCTGTAATATTTTTTTTTTGATAACTTTATAATCAATTATCGTTAGCTCTCTGCCTTCCGGTTGTAAATACAAATCCCTAAATACTATGTAATTTCGTAGGTCGATGGCGTTTGTCGGTTACTCCGACCTTTCTTTTCCTTTAATAACACTGATTGTTAAAAGAATATTAAATCCAACATTGTATAATGGCTATGGTTACATGCAGCTGATACATATTTAAGGGTCAGTATTATTTTCCTATGATATGTTGTATCGTTTCGTATCTTTTATATTGCACCGATTTGTAAATTAAATAAACCGGAAAAATATCCGGGATGAATAAATAACATCTGGTATTCCTATTGGTTAAAATAACGTCACTTGATATCAAAGACATAGCAATATATACTATAAGGTTAGTAGATATCATATTTGAGTTTGAAAATTGAGGTGTAGGTCGTTGCCCCTAACGTCACCGTAACGTCGTTAGCAACAAGATGGCGGCACAGATATGTTTTGGGCAGACGGCAGAGAAAGTTTAACGCGGATGACACAATCAAAAGCAAGGACAATCAACTATATTTTGTTGTGAATGTTTAACAAAAACGGAGCATAACAACAAATTATAATTATTCGATGAGGAAAATAGTGCCTACGATCTTAGTCATTTTGTTAGTGCTAATTTTCTTATTGATTTTTCATTTATATACACGGCGCTGCAAAGAGCCCTCTTGTTAAACAGTTAGTTAGTGACGAATATTTGCCACTTCTACTATATAACCTTACCGAATTTATGAGGGTAAAACTGACACCCAAACGTGACCATTATGACGTCACTAATGTTGACTGATCCCCGTCAAAATTGATGTTCTATCTCGTGAACAAACTCGTTGTTAATAAACGGTTTACCAGGTCTAACTTAACCATGATAATGCAGAAACCCCAAAATGAGACAAAAATGTAAATAGAAGTATTAAGCTATCTTCCTATGGCATATTTATAGATGTCAAAGCTTTGCAATCATTTCTAGCGCCCATCATGAAGATTGTCTGTAAAGTAAAGATGCTATAGGAAGACAACTTGACATAGAGTGTAAAATAAACATGTAATAGGCTTGGTTTAACCCATTAGGGGTCACGACAAGATTACCTTTGAAAATGGCCAATCAAATTGGCACTGCCAGAATCTTGACTGGGGACGAACTAGTTTGAAAAAAGCTGCCCGAATTATTTTCGTTCGCTTATTCATCTCGCCGAGAGTGCACAACAAAGCTAAATGTTTATGTATACTGGGACGAAATGGCGTTGTCAATTGACGTAGGAATGTGTAGAAAATGTATTTGATCTGAAGTACACGTGGTAAAAGTTCATCCGAACGTGACCCCTTATGGGATGTTGTCAGAACCTATATTGAACGGAGTGGTTATAAGGATCTGTATTTTAATCAGATTAACATTGCCCGATACTTTTAGACCTAATTTTCTTCCGTAATAATTCTCTAAATTGCTGGTTAACTAATATCAATAGCAAAGACTTTCACAGTATAGAGAACATTAATTATTCAATACTTTATTAATTTTGGTTTTATTTATTGTATCATGGACCAGTTGTAAAGAAATAGCAATGTACAAATGTCTAATAATACCATATCTTTTTACACAGACGACTTCTAATACATTGCCGACGAATATATATTCGGGAAATAACGGCGCCGATTTATTCATCGACAGCGTGACAGAGCAGAATTATGGACACTACCGTTGTACTGCCAGAAACTCGCAGGGAGAAGCTATCGAGACTGTGAATATTCGGGAACATTGACCAAATAGTCCGTAATCACGTCCAAGCATATTGACCACAATAAACTGCATTGGTTACCCGATTATTTATTTGTTATGTAATCAGTTCTGTACCAAACAAGAAGGCACCACACGAATATACATGTACCACATTTTACCAAAGCACGCGCTTAGCACTGCATACACACTACACACATACGTGGGAGGCCGTCCTTACATGACCCTGACTGGTAATAGGACAGGAATCAATCAAACGAACAAACAAACAAACATTGGTATGTGTGAAAATTTGTGATAGCTAATGTAATTTATGTTTTATATTATAGTTACGTTTCCTGGATCTGCTCTGTTGTACTGAACCCCGGAATAAAATATGGACGCACGATTTTGCTAGACGTGTTTACGTTATCTTTGATGTGCTGTCCGGAGATACAGGACAATATTGCAATAACTGTTGCAAAATATAAATTGTATGCAATTTTGGTCATTTTGTAGTTGATTTCTAATTGTAGTATTGTTTGGGTTTTTTATGAGGTTCAATGCCATATTAACAGAGATGTACAATATACGCAAACCAGATCAGTGTCATATGTCATTTTTACCCACAGACCTAATTTGGTGTGATTTATTATCTTAACGTTTTATTAACAGTCAGGATCATTTAAGAACGGCCTCCCATGTGTGCAAAGTGTTGCGGTGTGTAAATGTCTGGTTTTCGGGCAACTGAAGCATACCATCCGTTTTGTTTCTCCTTGTAGTAACGAAAATCTTGCCCTTTTAGTCAAAATTCTCGACTGATGTCAGCTAATGTAATAGTGGAACATTTATTTACTTCTGGATTAGCCATAACACCACATTTCTGTCCTCTTTAAACGTGATGTCGCGATGGAGACAATTCAGTAGTGAACAAAATTTGTCAAAAGTATAAACAAATGAAAACTGAACCGCCAATAACAAATTTTATTTCATTTTTATACAAATCTTATCAAGTATATTTTGTCTTTATCCTTCTGTTATTTGACTATTTCCATTCTCCAAAATATCAACGTAGCGAGTATCGTCACCTGCGGTATTAGACGCTCTGCATGCGTAATGTCCGAAGTTCGCTTGAGTGACCCCATTAATGTACAGATCAGCACCTTCATTACGGACAAACACATTTGTAGGCTGATCGCCGGTTGGAGACTGTATAATAAAATAATTTATACTTAGTGTAATAATTTTGTTTGACAATTTTTGAAATTACCCTTTTTCATTTTTAACTTTTAAGTTGATGGCATTTTTTTTTTTTTTTTTTTTTACCATGGTTTTAACAAATACGGAAAAATACCCCAAATATATCGGAGTTTGCTTTGAGCTCAAATAACAATATTATACACATATTGACTTTTTGGTAGGTTAATACGAGGATTAATAAACCTGAGAAAGGTGATTTTCCCCGGGGCCGAAGGCTGAGGGAAATATCACCTTTCAATGGTTTAACAATTTCTGGCATTAACCTACGAAAAAGTCAATATTTGTTTTGTATATGAAATGATACAAGTTTTGCTATTTCAAATAATTTTGAAGAAAGGACAGCGCAATGACTAAACAAAAAAGGTCAAGAAATATATATATTCTCGTTTCCTCAGTAGGTACGATTAGTACTTCTGGGATACTTTTTCACAATATAATCTTCGAATATACATCGAGCCTATATTGGACGTGTGTAAAATAGCTTTCTTATTCCTACTTTGCCATGTTTTATTTGACTATTGCGCGATGATCGACATGCTCTATTTGATTTGTCAAAAACGTAGAAGAGACGGGGATTTCCCTGTGTCTGTTTATAGCCAGATTACCGAATTTGCCTACTGCAAAATCACTGTCAAATTCATGTTTTGTTTTCAAATTGCGGATGGTGTAGCCTACATGTATTTAAATAAAATCAATACCATTATCATATATAGACTTAGTGAGATTAATATGATGTTATGTGAACTAGTAATGACCGATAGCGTATTACGTATTACTATACATAATATATGCTAATAATAACAAAAATACTGTAAGAGGTATTTTCATAGTTCCAAGTGTTCCGAAATCAGAATGGTTTTTTTAGTGTTCCAGCAAAATTAATATATTGTAACTTAGTTACTTTTGGAGAAAATCAACTTGTTGTGTCCCATTTCCCCAATACAAATAATCACTGTTGCCATATCACTACGGTGTTTATTTCGGTAGGAAACAAGCGTTCTGACGCCCGTAGTATTTGCGAATTTAAACTCAACAAATGTAGCAAAACAATATTAATAAACAAGGCACTTTCAGCACTATATCGAGATTAGTCAGGCATAGAACTCGATACCATATGCAACAGAACATATTTTAAAATAATCATGTGAGTTAATCTTGAAACATTATATAACCAAAACTTCCCTTTGACAAAAAAAAGAACCAGAAAACAAGCGGCCGAGGTTCGATACGCACTGCCGGCGTCAATATTTTCTCTTTTTTATTTTTTTTAATTCACAAAACTTGTGAGAACTACATGTATTATGCTGTATCTTTGGATTTACATCGGACACACGCTCAGTGTCTTAAAATACTAGTTTTCTTTTGGTGTTGACACGAAAAGACGAGATGACTCGGCAAAACATCGTCATGTCCTCTCATCGCACAAACTATATTAGCATCGATACAATCTGATTTACATACAGATCCTTATTATCACTTCGTTTGATATGAGGATCTGAGAAAATCCCATTTGGGGTCATGTCCAGGTGACCTTTGGAAATGGCCAATCAAATTGCTACTAAATTTTGACAGTGAATTTCAGGGGCGAAATAGTTTGAAAAAACTGTCAGAATTATTTTGGTTTACGAAGTTATCTCGCCCAACGAGCACAATAAAGCTAATTATTTATGTATACTGGGAAGAAATTTCGTTTTCAATGGATATGACAGGTGTAGAAAATGTATCCTATATGAAGACCACGTGGTATAAAGGTCATCTGGACGTGACCTCCTATGGGATATTGTCAGATCCTTTATATAACGGAGTGGCTATAAGGATCTGTATTTTAATCAGATTGACATCGATATTGATTACATCAAAATAAAAATGTCTAACGTAGGAAATATGGATTTGTATATTCATTATTTACATAAACCAGTCATTAAAACAAATCATTTATTTCATCTAGACAAATAATAATTTGCAAATTCCATACACTGCATGCAACGGGATCTATATCGCTACCCACGATGCACTCGATCGTGGTCTTATATTAATTAACTTTTCATCGATTATTTGATCTAGATATATCTGTCTTCGACAGAGGCAGTTATATGTTTATGAATATGTGGAAGGAACACATACACACGATAAAAACAACCCATCTCAACAGATATTCCGGGACCGTACAATGTAATATTGGTCACCTCCGTCCATGCACAGGGGCACGCAGGTTTGTCCACTTAATTTAAAAATGAATCATATATTATCAGTTAGCTTGTAATTATAAGATTTATTACTCTGATTTAACGGACGTCATAAAACCATATAGACCGAATCAACAGCTCCTTAATTTTGTATTAGATATATAATTGTTTTATTAAAGATGCTCCACCGCCTTGACGAATGGTATTTTTTCACTATCTTCTTATTTTAATTTCAGACAAAAAGTTAAAAAAAATAATTAATTGCGTCCCGAAAAAAATACTAGAGCATTATGCCCTACATGGAATTTAGTAATGATTGTGCATGCGTCAAAAGCAAAATAAATAATTATATATGCATTTTTGTGTTAATAAGTCATATATTTACACGATTAAATGCCAATTATTATTCAATGATGAATATAGTTTATGCTCTGTCGGCGGCCGAGCTACTTTAATGTCGAATTATTTTTTGTCTAAATAATACAATATACTTACCAGGAATCTCCAGCTTATAGTGGGAGTCGGGTATCCAGTTGACCTACATTTGAGATGCATGTATGATCCAATTGTTACTGCCTGAGGTATACTGACGAACGTTATCACCGGCTTTGAGACTGAAATATACAAATATTTGTATAAAGATAGGTTCCGGCTTATTTGCGTTATTTTTTGTTATTAACACAGCTGAAGTAAATTACTATGTCTATAAAGTAGCTTATAATTGTTTAAAAAATAATTACATTGAGAGAAATATGTGTAAATAAATCAATTTAAATGAGAGGTTATTGAATTTTGGCCATAATGTATGCAAAGGGAAACTAAATAGAATAAATGGGAAGAACGAAAATTGAAAGTAAGAACAAACCTTTAATCCGTTAGACTTGATTTCCTGCATTACGAGTTGTATTACGAAATTTATTTATTTTTTTACACTAAATCAAAATACATGTAAAAAATTGATTAAAATACCGATCTCTCTAACTTCTCCGTTCAATAGAAGATCGGACAACTTCCCGTAAGGGGTCATGTTCGGATTTGTCAGAATTATTTTCGTAGTCATCTCGCCTAAATAGCACAACAAAGTTAATTTTTTATGTAAAATGGGACGAAATGACTTTCAATTAATGTAGTATTGTGAAGAAAATGCATGTGATCTGAAGTACAGGTGGTATAAAGGTCATCCGAACATGACCCCTTATGGATGTCAGATCCTCTATTGAAAGGAGTGTTTATAAAGATCTGTATTTTAATGAGATCTTTTATATAAATATTCATATAAGACAGGTGTGTATTCAACATGACGTACTAAAGAGGATGGCGTTTTAGATCACAAACTACATTTGTATGTAGCGTAGTAAAACTGGCGAAGATAATGGCCCATACACGACCGATTTAAACTGTCGGAAACCGCCAATGTCGTATTTGTGTGTATAATGTTTAAATAGAGGTCGTCTTTAGAGTATATTATTATCCCCCGCCCAACGAAGTTGGCGGGGGGTATTCGTTGGGCGGGGGGTATACAAATGGGTTCCGTCCGTCTGTCCGTCCGTACGAATTGTTTCCGGAGCATAACTCAAAAACCAGTAGAGATATTTCCACGAAACTTCATACACACATTGTTCTTATGGTCTAGTAGTGCCTTTTGGTATTTTTAGGTTTTCATTTTTTGCATTTTTTCCGTAACCATGGAAACATTGCTGAAAATATTATTTTTTTGTAACAAGTTCGTTTCCGGAGCATAACTCTAAAACCAGAAGAGATATTTCCACGAAACTTCATAGACACATTGGTCTTATGGTCTAGTAGTGCCTTTTACTATTTTAAGGTTTTCACTTTTTGTACTTTTTTCTGTAACCATGAAAACATTGCTGAAAATGGCAGATTTTTGTGTAAGAATGGTTTCCAGAGCACAACTCTAAAACCAGCAGAGATATTTCCATGAAACTTCATAGACACATTGTTCTTATGGTCTAGTAGTACCTTTTGCTATTTTTTTTTTTTTTCATTTTTTGCACATTTTCCGTAACCATGGAAACATTGCTGAAAATATCATATTTTTGTACCAGGTTCGTTTCCGCAGCATAACTGGAAAACTGGTTGAGATATATGCACGGAACTCCATAGGCACATTAGTCTTTTGGTCTAGTAGTGCCTTTTGCTATTTTAAGGTTTTCACTTTTTGTACTTTTTTCTGTAACCATGGAAACATTGCTGAAAATGGCAGATTTTTGTGTACATTTGTTTTCAGTACAATGTGACTGGTTGGTGTGAGTTGATTGGTGTCGTCGACGACACGCTTCAGTGATAAAGCACTAAAATAAGGACAAGAGTTCCACTAAACAAGAAGACAAAGCACGAATATACAACAGTCTCCCAAAACACTCACTTCACACCACACACAAGACGCCACATCTATGGGAGACCGTTTTAAAAACCAAACCAAAACAGTCGTCCGGCTCCGTTAGAGAAAACAAAGCTAAGGAATATACTCACTGGTCGCTCCAGTCGTTGTTGGAATGGCTGTAGTTTGTACGTTTCCAGTAAGAGAACATTGGTCATTGCAGAAGTTACCTGAGCAACACCTGGAGCAGTACTGTGAGGACCTTTTCTTCCCCACCACACCGTTGATAGGAATACTTAAACTCTGGCAGTCCTATTGAAAAGACGAAAGGCAATGTAACTTAATTCTTACAAGTTCAAAGGACATATACTTGGACCACGCAAAGTGGGCTTTGATGATGATGGATGTTGCTGGTCTTGTGCCTGCAATGATAATAGAGATATAAAATCGTCTTTGATTGTGTGAATACTCTGTTGTTTGATTCGGAGTAAACAAAAAGTATGATTGATGTAAATAGAGGGGGTAATGAAAATCTATCTATTTACATATTACGAAACGTCCACAAATCACATCTCAGGTAATATCAGCTGGTTTCATTCAATTTATTAGGCCTAATGTTTTATTGACATCTCGGACCATTTAAGGATGTAATGTGTTGCGTGTGTATGGTTTGGGAGGCTGCGGTACATTCGTGTTATGTCTCCTTGTGATATAGTAGTTCTTGCCCTATTTATAGTGCTATCACACCGAAGCATTCTACAGAAGACATTACATACGCACACCCCATCGGTTCAAATGGTACTAACAATAGGCTAACCAGCCGTTAATTAGTCATTGATAAGTATGTTCCTTGTATTTCTACATTTGCTTCACTTACACAAATAAAATCTCAAAATTAGTCATGGTTCTAACTTTAACCTAACATGACAAGTCTTAACGTTCAAATATATTTTGGTCTTTTTGTAATTTGTTTACATTACATTTCTCAAATCTATTTACGTTCTTGAAATATATATATATATTTTTTTCTTTTTGTGATTAGTTAATTATATTTCTCAAATTTATTTACGTTTTCAAATATTTTTTTATATAAGTTTACACTATATTTCTAAAATCTATTTACGCTTTTCAAATATTTTTTTCCTTATGTAATTTGTTTACATTATAACACATTATAAATATTTTTAAATAGCACTGCTTCTCTTCGTTTGAATCAATTCTCTTATGTCCCTTTGGAACCACTAGTGTGACTCAGTTAGTTTAATGCTCTGTTTTTGTTGTTAATTTGTATTATTACGGCGTATAAACAAAACAAACATCAGTCATATTACCAGTGATAATATCAGGAAAGTTTACATTAATCGTTATACGTTTTCTTCAAAAATGATCGAACAATGCTGCTATCAAGTTGTTATGCATTTGAATACAAGTAAGGTTATACTGTAGCATATTACGTAATACTGTGGTATATTACGTTATATACGTATAAATTACGTTATACTGTGGTATATTACGTTATATTGTGGTATATTACGTTATACTGTGGTATATTACGTTATACTGTAACATATTACGTTATACTGTGGTATATTACGTCATACTGTAACATATTACGTTATACTGTGGTATATTACGTTATACTGTAACATATTACGTTATACTGTGGTATATTACGTTATACTGTAACATATTACGTTATACTGTGGTATATTACGTTATACTGTGGTATATTACGTTATACTGTAACATATTACGTTATACTGTGGTATATTACGTTATACTGTGGTATATTACGTTATACTGTGGTATATTACGTTATACTGTAACATATTACGTTATACTGTAACATATTACGTTATACTGTGGTATATTACGTTATACTGTGGTATATTACGTCATACTGTAACATATTACGTTATACTGTGGTATATTACGTTTATACTGTGTTATATTACGTTATACTGTGGTATATTACGTTATACTGTGGTATATTACGTTATACTGTAACATATTACGTTATACTGTGGTATATTACGTTATACTGTAACATATTACGTTATACTGTAACATATTACGTTATACTGTGGTATATTACTAAATATTACGTTATACTCTAACATATTACGTTATACTGTGGTATATTACGTTATACTGTAACATATTACGTTATACTGTACCATATTACGTTATACTGTACTATCGTTACACTGTAACATATTACGTTATACTGTAACATATTACGTTATACTGTATTACGTTATACTGTGTTATATTACGTTATACTGTGGTATATTACGTTATATTGTGGTATATTACGTTATACTGTAAATATTACGTTATACTGTGTATATTACGTTATACTGTGGTATATTACGTTATATTGTTATATGTATATTACGTTATACTGTGTTTACTTAATGTATATTACGTTATACTGTGGTATATTTCGTTATACTGTAACATATTACGTTATACTGTGGTATATTACGTTATACTGTGGTATATACGTTATAATGTGGTATATTACGTTATATACTGTGGTGTATTACGTTATACTGTAACATATTACGTTATACTGTAATATATTACGTTATACTGTGGTATATTACCGCATTTCCATGACCACATCGACTTGTCCACAGGAGCGATCCCGACAAACCACTCTGCCTTTGTCCAACGTAGCATTGCTGGTTCAATAAATATGTTTATGATTTTTAATGCTAAAACAACAAAAACCGGTTATGGAACACAAGGTCATGTTGTAAAACAAATATAGCTTAAACACTAAATAAATGCAACTACACCTGACCGAGCAGTTTTATTTTCAGCATAAAAACTTTACATGACCCAGAAATATAGGCAACTGTACCTGGTCGAGAAATATATTCTTCTGCAAATAAATGCAATAGTATTACACCTGGCAGAGAAATGAATTAATATGAACAAGAAATTTGATTCCCCGCAAAAGTATTACAACTACAACTGATTGAATAAATTGATTCTCCACTTATAGTATAACTACACATGATCGCGAAATTTAATTTTTCGCAAATAAATACCAGTAAACAGTAGTGTACCTGGTTTTTGGGGCAAGCCATCACTCTGTCACACTGGTCAGGTGCATGCATGTAGTCACAGCTGTAGCAGAGAACCTGTCCCGTCATGTCTAAAACTGTTTTGAATATTAAAAAAAAAAAAAAAAAAAATCTTAAAAAGTTCTTAATCGATGACATTTATTTTTCATTACTTTGAAAGTTGACTTTGAATGTATCAATGGATTATAGTTTTGTCTGTCTTCGATAGTACAGTGGTTACTATCACTGTCCTTATACCTACCCCTGGATCATAGGCCAACTGAAGGCTCTGTGGGCGATCGCCGGTGAGAAGGTAGTTTGATCCTTTGGTACATATATCAACAGACTTAGCATCACGGTACAATGTGAGTGACAATTTCGCTTTGTTGGGTGTCGCTCTCTTTAAAATCTATGAAATGCTCCAGGTTTGGATATAACATATATTCTTACATATAAAACAGATATATACTCTAGAGGGCAATATTCAATATAAAATGTATCCTCATTAAAGTGTTATAGGTCAAATCGTCGTCAAGGCAATGATACTCCGCGCAGGGAAGTAATTTGTTAATCATATTTTTATGTTTTAAAAATATTTATTAATAAAGCTTATTGTTTTGTTAAATGTTATTGTAAATAGAATACATATCCTTATTATCACTCCATTTCATGCAGAATCTGAAAACATTACATAGCAGGTCATGTTCCGATAACTGTAAACTTTCGAGTTCCCGGTACTTCGTCCTATATACGACAACTGAAAACGACATTTCATCCCAGCAACTCGTATTTAGTTGTGACTATGGTTGATATGTCTCCATGCCCTAAATGATTCTGATTTTCTTCGTCGTCAAAAGTATGAAGTAAGCAATTTCATTAGTCAATCCTAAAATGTGAAAATCAATCAGAGCGTGTCCCCTAATGGGATCTTTTCATATCCATTGATAATAATATAATAACATATTTCCGTATTGGCATATTACAGAATTATCTGCCCTTGTGGGAAAGTTTTGATTGTAACGACATGCTTTTACGAGCGTATTGTCATACTATTTAGAGAAAAACGACGTGAATTTCGCTAAAAAAATACTGATATCACAATGAATACCTACCCGCAAGGGAAGTTTAACTCGGTAACAACCAAAGACGTAAATTTTTCAATTTGACAAATTAAAATTATTATGACGACATCTCACCTGTGCTATTACAGAACCCATTCACAACGTTACACAGCGCAGTGTCATTACAGCAGGAAGAACATAATTGGACATTTCCAGCCCTTAGTCTCGGGACGTCATTGTCGGAACTTCTCTTTCCGGTATAACCATAGCAACCCTAAAACAAACAAAATCCATAGTCTTCATTGCCTGCTGTAATTTTTTTTCTTTTCATGGCAGGGGGTCCTTCCGAAAATACTGCTAGAAATTATGAACGCGGCCTAGTGGAGAGAATTGGTTCTAAGACATGCAATGTAATAGTTCACTATCACAAGGAGACACAGTAGGAACAAACCGGTCTTCCCAAAGGACATCCACACACCGCTTTATATTTCACAGATGGTAGGCCTTTCTTGAATTACACTGATTGTTAATAAAACGTCATTCATAAGCTTAACCTAATCACACAGGGTCATATAAATGTGTATAAAAAAATTGTTTGTTTGAATAATTAACGTCCTATTCACAGGGACATGTAAGAAAGGCCTCCCATATATTGTGTGTAGAGTGCATGTAGTGTGCGATGCGTGTCTTGTGGAGACTGTGGTATATTCGTATATATATATTTGAGATGAAAATATTTCGCAGCAGTATACAAATGCCAGGTAAAATTACTTACGTGAACAGAATGACATCCAATATCGTAATATGTGTGGCCGGTCAGAGTGGCGTATTGCCTGACGTAGCAAACCTGGAGGAAACAAAGCAAAGTTTAGTCTGTCGAGGTATTCATTGTGTATAATGGAAATGAAATGCAATATGTAAAACCATTAAAAAGGCAAATATTAATAATAAATGAATTAAAAGATATTTCAGATATGACGAAGGAGGTATAAATACCGAATAATGTAAATATACTTAATATGTTAGCAGTAGTTTCATTTTGGCGCTTTTCGCACTGTCTTTGAAGCGCTAATTTTTGTACAGCGTCAAATTTTGTATAATGGTTTTTATGATATTGAACAACCGAATAACGCTAATTCATAACCGCGCTATTGGATCATAACTTAGAGTTTTTTTCGGATTTGCGTCAAAATTGACTGCGTTAAATAGATATGTTTACGGTATACGTGTTCTATTCTATTCTCGTTTTCCCGTCCGTGATGTTGTAAACATGTTGAATATGGTATATCAATACCTGGTCGTCAGCACATTCACCGACCGAGTCGCAATCACGAGGGTCGGCTACTTGTGAACAAATTCCACATAACTGACCCCCATCTGAGAAAAGATTGAAAATAATCTGTAATGGATGCGTACAATACCCATTGTTATAATCGTATACATTTTTCAATCGTCAGTGATGACAATAACTAGCAAATTAATAGTTACGACTGATTATTTAATGAATGAGCCATATATTTATGGATTAAACATTACATGTATTTATGGTCTAGAATTAACTAGATATTTCCGTCTCGTCTAGATATGCTACTGACCGTTAGAAGCAGGTCTGACATTAGGTAAGAGTCGTGCCCCCTGTGTCAAGTCTGATGATAACAAAGTGAATCAGTTCAGCAGGTTTATTTTTAATCCTATCAAGTCTAAGGACTGCTTTGCCTACGGTCAGTATACTGTGACAAAATGGGAGGGTTTCAAGGTGTTTCAAGCCTTTCAACACAAGCAATATACATTGTACACTGGGACGTCCGCCCATTAGTGACCATAGCTGTCAATTGCAATACTGTATAGTTGCTTATATTCGCAGTGTTTTAATTATAAATAGTTTCGCTAAATTCTCTGATACATCCTAATTCGCGAAATTTAATACCTCATGAAATCATCAAAATCATGATTTATCCTATTATAGTCTTATAATATTGACGATAATTCGCCAAAATAAACCCTCGTGAATAAGTTTCAAACAATAAATCGCGACATTGTACACCCACAAAATTTAAAAACTTTACATTATACGACCTTGAGCCTAATAAACCAAGGCAAACCTGAAAGAATTATATTCCCTCTTACTTGTCATATGAAGCAAGGATGTGAGGGCAATGACAAGGAATCTGCAACGTAAAAACAATTGTGATATTGTAATTCCATGTTAAGGTAGACAACTCGTGATTTTCATGTAGGACATGAATTATGAGGTATGTCCCAAGATCTTGAACTCACTCACCCCTGAAATTTCATAATAGGCAGGTTAAGTCTTTATTTAAGAAAAGCCTAATTTTTGTTTTTCATAAGGTTGTAGGTTCAAGATATAAGCATTAAAATAATTGTGGTTCAATCGACCATATAATACAAACTTTCAAATGAATATTTTTTTGTATTAAATTAAATGACCCAATGAAAAGCATAAATTTATGTTAATCAACATTATAAATGAAGATAAATTAGATGATATGTCAATTCAAAACAATTCAGTTAATTAAGGTAAAAGATAACGGAAGTCTTAATTGAGGAGAAATGGAGTATGGTTTTTCTTCTAAAATCCACATAACATTAACTTCGTCATAGAGTAGAATGTACAATTTTCATAACATTACAATAAATATATATGTAATGTAGATACGTACCTAGTCCCAAGTGACATCGTTACACAAATCTACTGTCAGCTGTTCGACATTATCTGTGATAGGGAATTTTCAATGACCTGTATGGCGTTTCAAACCATATTATTTTGGCAAACCGTCTCCCCATTGTGTCCCTGCATAATGGCATGTGTACATGTAATTCTTTCGTATAACAATGCTTTATCCATTAAGAATACCACAATCGATGCTATTCTATTTAGTTTCATGATTCGATTAAACAAGATTATCTTCTTATGAAGTTGTCCGTTGTGACACATATTTTCAAATTTTCAAAATTGCCGTTATATTTGTGTGGAGTAAAATTACCAAATCGCTCTGTTTAGTTGAGGTCATCGGCGTATATTTAAACGTTAAATACTTACAAGAATATTTCAAAGAACAGTACAAGACGGTTTTAACGAACCTCTCAGGACCAACTAAATCACTTTGTTATAAGCATAGCTCGTTATAAACTTATTACAGACATGTATTACAGACATGTTACAGAAACATTAACGGGGAATGAAATTCTCAATGTTTTAATCATGAATTTGTTATTCGTTATAACTGTGATGTACTGTATCATAAAGATATATAGGGAAGAGCGCGGACAATAAAACTATTACTAGACTTCATTACCCAGACGACATAGTCACATGTTGTTTCGAGGCTAGGCTTAACAATTCAACTGACGGCCAAAAAATACCGCCATAAATCTAAGGACATATATCCGTCTGAAATTTCGTTCACCTTGACAACCTTGGACAAATATTGAGGTGATTAAAATTTCAGAACACATGTTAATTCCCAAGGTGTTATCTTTGTCAACCGAGTCTTTACGCTATTTCTATTTAGTTAAACATAGGTTGGTGATCTAGCCGACCTTTCTGAATTCATTCTACCTACACAAATTTCTCACTATTGCTATTCGCACATAGTCAAATACTTCCATTTAAAGTATAACGAAGACTTTGTTATAATTTGTCCTTTCCTATTTCATTATCATAGATATTGGTTAAAATCATTTTTTAAAAATTCACTAAACGCTTGGTATATTAATAAAAAATCACAAATGATAAAGTTCATAAACAAATAAACAGTAATATGATTTATCAATGAATATAAAAAATGTATTGATGCATACCTTTTTGTGTAGACTAGTAAGTATCAGCTGTTTTGCCTTGATCCGTTGTCTGTTATCTACCGCATTTACATGTCGCTCTGCCTAGGCGTAAACTACTGTCCGACATGGCATCTAGTTTCTTAACAAGGTAAAGTAATGCGTATTCTATCCACAAGTATGTAGCCTTTTGTAAACATATTATATCTGGTGATTGTTTGTCTTACTTAATGTTACACTAAAACACAGTTGTTTAATTGATAATATATCACTTATATTCCATGTCTAATTATAGTTCTTAGTTTTTTCACATTGTCATTGTGCTTTTATACGTATCTATATTTTTTTCGGCTATTAACGTTATAACCAATTAATCTGGAATAATGACATGCGTTATTAGACGAGCATGTTATTGTTTCTAACTGTTAATTCCTATGATGTATAAATGTAAATAATTATTGAACAGTTATGTTAATATCTAATTTGTTTGTTTATGTTACATTTCTATTGGATTTATCTTCAAATGGGGAGGAATTAAAAAACCAGTAACATGACGTTGTATTAACAAATTTCTATGTTTAATGTTTTTTCTATATAATTCAATTTTGCTTGTTACGAGCATTTTCATTGGCTTCAACATTGACTTTATCAGCCCACAAAGGAAATAAAATGGCGTCGCCGTTTGTAACGTTGCCTCTGATTGGCTGAAATGACGGCGTAATGATTTCATAGACAAAAGAGTCCCAAAATGAATTTTGAATATTGAAGAGCTTATCTTTAGTGAATTGAATTATAAGGATTAATTTGAATACAAATTTTATGTTATGGAGATATAACACAAAAATCTGAGTGTACTCTCATCATAAACCGCTTCGCGGTTTATATAGAGTACACTAAGATTTTTGTGTTATATTTCCATAACATAAAAATGTATTCAAGTTAATCTTTAATTATCCATCTCTTCAAATGTTAATATATGAAAGAGAATTGTAAAAGGATTTTGCATAAACTGAAATCAATTATGAATCTCATTTCGATTAAAGGACAGGAATATCACTATTACAAGGAGACACACCGCGAATATACCGCAGCCTCCCAAAATATACAGTCATCCACAAACACGTTGTACGAACGGAGGCAGTGCTTAACTAACCCTGGCTATGGATAGCACGTTATTGTGATAATCAAAAACAAACCGCATGGTTTGATGTTTTACTTTATTCCGTCTTTGTATATAATAGTTACCTCCCTTCCTGGTAGGTATCTCATTGTTACGTCATGTTTTATTTGGTGAAACTCGGGTCGTTGTCTCTGAAACGTATGACATTAAGCTAACAAACAGGCATTACAATAAAAACTTACCCGAAAGGACAGATAACTCTGTAATATGCAAAAATGGAATACTAATGTTATCACTTGAATAAGTATTAAGACTTATTTTTATTTTGCAGACTGCTGTTTTCAATTTGTTTCCTTGGAACATTGAACTTTTCAGGTAAGATATTGACACAAAATTATTTCCTCAGTTAGAACATGCCGTAGTCTTCCAAAATCTACACAAGAACTTATTTACTCCGTTTATGGGACGTTGGTCTATCTGACATCAATCTATTTATTATTTTTCTTTAGAGGCGGGCCAATTATGTGGTTCATGTTCCCACGTATCTGACCCTAGCAACTGTGATCACGTGACCAGATGTGGGGACCACGAGGTAAATTAACCAGATTCAAATCATCCAAGAAATTGAAGATGCTTCTTATGTTGACTTGTGATAATTAAGAATTATAAGAAATAGCTGTGTTAATTAAAACAAATACTTCTTTTGATGTATTATATCACATTTTAGATTTTTTTTCCACACGGTTGGAATTTCTTCTTTGTCCCACATTTTAGATACACCTATTGTTTGTATTTGAGTGAAAAATTATGACTGTCCTTGAGATTATTTCAATGTTCAGCTTTGGAATGACTTTGACTGAGTATAATATTATATTCTGTGTTTGCATTTGTTTACGAAATTATCTCCCCTTCTCATGAGGTACTTATTGTCACTCCATGTGTTTGCGAAAAAAATAACCGTGAATTTAGCTCACAAAATAATTGGCGCCACAATTGATACCTACCCTCAAGGGAGGCAAATCTGTTATATGCGAAGACTTAATATCTTCTATTCTTTTTCAGGAATGTGTCGTTACACAATACCTGACGTCTGGTGGTCACGTGATGTTCGACACGGGATGTATTTCTTCATTTGTGAGTCATTTTAGTATACATATAGCCATTTGTTCTGGCGTTATACCTGCCTTTCTCACACATTTACCGTAAATGTCACAAATTGTAGGGAAATGTTACAAACAAATGGAAACTATGGTTTATAAGCGCGGATAAGAATTACCTCTATTAAGTGGTTCATTACTGGAAATGCCCTTTTACGAAATTAACAATATTAACGCTTCAAAAACAGCGCGAATAGCGCTTAAATCAATCTGATTAAAATACAGATCCTTATTATCACTGCATTGGATAAGAGGATCTGACAACTCCCCATTAAGGGTACAAAGGTCATCCAAACATGACTTCTTACGGGATGCTGTCAGATCCTCTATTGAACGGAGTGGTTATAAGGATCTGTATTTTAATCAGATTGCGCTAAAATAAAAACTTACGCAACAATGAGTGAAGTTAAAGTAATGTCTTTGTTATATATAAAGTCACTTTTGTACGCTTGCATATTCTTTTTGTATCTCAATGATAAACTTTGTAAGACATTGGACACCGTTTCACGAACATTCCATGACTTTAAATTCTGCACATGGTTGTATATAATGTCTTGTATACGTCATTCATTGTTCATTTGGTGCTGATTTGCTGCCTTTGTCATCATGGTGATGACAGTTTAAATTTCGCATTAAAACAGTGAACACAGTGCAAAAAACACCGCAGTCCCTTTAGTGAAAAGGTTTGGGGTTTTTTCTCCGGGTTTTCCGGCTTCTCTTCACCAACAAACATGTCACAACCTCAAAAGAGAATATTAAACTAATAAACCATATAATTAAATATTTCAGCTTAAATATTTTCTTTTTGAAGCGGTGCTCTTCACATCCTGTAGGAAAGCGGGCAATTGAGGATGAAGTGAGATTGAGTGACCGGAGGCTGGACGGTGTACTCGTTTGTCAAGTTTGCTGCAACGACACAAGTATATGTAATACAGTTAAAGGACTATGTAACACACAGCGTAAGTACACACAGTAGTGTGAGACAAATACCCGTCGTCAGTACCGGGTGGGGTTGTGTTTGGTGTCTTCGGCAGTATACTTCAGTAAGATTGCACTATATAAAAAGGGACATGACTTCTACTATTTGTATCTAACACACAGCGTAAGTAAGGTAAGGTAGTATAATGTTACTGGGTGGGGTTTGTGTGTTCGGTGTCTTCAACGGTACGCTTCAGTGAGATAGCACTATATAAGATAGCAAAACTTTCACTATTGCAAGTAGACACACAGCACGAACACACCACAACCTCCCGAAACATACAGATATTAATATACCGCAAAACATTGTAAACAATCCAAACCATACAAAAATCCACGTACTCTGAAGCCAGAGGGATACAGTTATTTGATTTCTTGAATAAGAAAATGTGTAATATTTTTATGAATTGTGTGGCATCTGTAATATTCGGCAATGAATACTGACTACTACAATCTATTTTATTGCCAGTTCTCGATATCAATATCGTCGTATAACATGTATTTGTATATTATGTCGATAGCCGTATGTTGTGTGCCATATTCTTGCTCCAGCACTAGATACAAATAGATCCCTTTTGTGTATTTTGTACTTGTTTTAAGCCCTAGATATCAATGGATACGTATTATATATTTCATGTTCTCTTTCAAGCATTATGTACCAATATTTACGTTTTCTGTATTTCATGTTCTCTTTCCAGTATAAGATACTAATATATACGTATTATGCATTTCATGTTCTCTTTCCAGCATTAGATACCAATATATACGTATTATGTATTTCAGGTTCCCTTTCCAGCATTAAACACCAATATATACGTATTATGTATTTCAGGTTCCCTTTCCAGCATTAAACACTAATATATACGTATTATGTATTTCAGGTTCCCTTTCCAGCATTAGATACCAATATCTACGTATTGTGTATTTCTTGTTTTCTTTCCAGCATTAGATACCAACCAATACATATTATGTATTTCATGTTCCCTTTACAGCGGTAGATACCAACGGATACATATTATGTATTTCATGTTCCCTTTCCAGCATTAGATACTAACGGATACGTATTATGCTACAAATGTGACCAAATGCTTTCACCTAACCAATGTGATAAGATAACACGATGTCCAAGCCATAGGGTAAGTTGCTAGGCAACATTAAACTGAAGAAATTTGAGTCATAATCATTGCAAAAGAATCATGCAAAGTTAAACTGAAGAATGTCTACACAGAATAGTGTAATATTGAGTATGAAGTGTAATAAGTGATAGTATCATGATATAATAAAGATGATGTGATGATGAATGATGATAATGAAGATGAAAATGATGATAATACTGATATTGGTGGTGGTGATGCTGCTGCTGATATTGATTATGAAATTGATAATGATAAAGATGATGGTGGTGATGATAATGTTAATGATGAAGATGATGATGGTAATATAGATTATGGTGGTGATGAAAATGATGTTAAAAATCATGGAATGATGTTGGTTGTGATGATGGTGATGATTGATGATGATATGAGTAAGATGTTTGACAATGAGTGTGATAGTGATATTGTATGTAAATAAGAATGACAGTATTGAGCTAATAAGTAGTATATTGGACATGGAAAAAAAATTATAATACCAAAAACTGAAGAATTCATTATATACTTTCTACCAATCTGATTTAAATACATATATTTACTCTCACTCCTTTTGACAAATTTTCATTAAGGGTCGCGTTCTGGTGACCTCTTGGATTGGCCAATCAAAGTGCTACTTCCAAATTTCTTGAAGGGGATTAAATAATTTGCAGATATATCAGAATAATTTTAGAATTTCATGTAAATGAAATATTAACGGGAAATTCACATGGAATTCACGTGTGAAAGTTATACAGATCATTGAGTCTTATTGACCAACCAACCAAGATGTTCTATTACTTGAAATCTCTTCTTGTTTGATCCGCTTCAGCAATGCTACGTTGAACAAAAGGTGAACCCTTTGAGCGGAACGATGACATGGGAGAGCCGATGTGGACAGGGTGCCCTGGTGAGATCTCATTTCATTCCAAATTATATCTATTTCTACATTTTATTATGTCTGTAATGAAATTGGAGAGTCCATATGGACGGGGTGCCCTGGTGAGATCTTATATAATTCAAAATCATATGTATACCTCCCGAAACGAGGTTAAGGGGGTAAACTGGAATCGGATTGTCCGTCTGTCTGTCTGTCTGTCTGTCTATCTGTCTGTCTGTAGACACAACTCCCCTACTTGACATATTTTGATCATATTTGGTACACGGAACCCTGTCATAAAGAGTTGAGTAAACTATACAAGGTTCATTTCTTTTGTGTAGCCAGGGTACGTATTAGTGGCGAAAGTTCTAGTTATTTCTACATTTTATTATATCTGTAATGATATGGGTTGTGGACATGGTGCCTTGTGAAACACCTAGATTTGTTTTGATATGCCTGTTGTCAGCGTCCATACATTACAATTTCCATGACGGTATGCACCATTCCATGTCAGACATATATTTATTCAAGAAAAAGAAACAAGGTGTTGACAGTTTGCTGAATGGCAAGAAAATTACAATATAAACCTGTTGTATTTACATATATAAATCGTGACAGGGCAACACTGTAATACCTTTTATTTGGATTTGAATTACGGATTACTCCCCTGTAGTCAAACTGGTAGGCTATTCATATCCTTCATGAGTACATGTCTTTAACGAGCACCCACGAAACCAGAGAAAAGTGATCTCTATATACATGTGATCTTAATAAACACGCGGTCTTTACAGAAGTGTGACCGCTAAGGCATGTTTTACTGTGCTATCATTTATAGAGATGTGGTCGCTAAGACAGGTTTTGCTGTACTATCATTTATACAGAGGTGTTTGCTAAGGCAAGTTTTACTGGACTATCATTTATAGAGAGGTGGTCGCTAAGACAGGTTTTAATGTACTATCATGTATACAGAGGTGGTCGCTAAGGCAGGTTTTAATATACTATCATGTATAGAGAGGTGGTCGCTTCGGCAGATTTTACTGAACTATCATTTATAGAGAGGTGGTCTCTAAAACAGGTTTTACTGTACTACTTTTATAGAGAGGTGGTCGCTAAGACAGGTTTTACTCGACTTTCATTTATAGAGAGTTGGTCGCTAAGACAGGTTTTACTGTACTGTCATTTATAGAGGTGGTCGCAAAAATAAGTTTTACTGGACTTTCAAGTATAGAGGTGGTCGCTAAGACAGGTTTTACTGTACTATCATTTTTAGAGAGGTGGTCGCTAAGATAGGTTTTATTGTACTATTTTTATAGAGAGGTGGTCGCTAAGACAGGTTTTACTCGACTTTCATTTATAGAGAGTTGGTCGCTAAGACAGGTCTTACTGTACTGTCATTTATAGAGGTGGTCGCGAAAAAAAGTTTTACTGGACTTTCAAGTATAGAGGTGGTCGCTAAGACAGGTTTTACTGTTACTATCATTTTTAGAGAGGTGGTCGCTAAGATAGGTTTTATTGTACTATTTTTATAGAGAGGTGGTCGCTAAGACAGCTTTTATTGGACTTTCATGTATAGAGAGGTGGTCGCTAAGACAGGTTTTACTGTTTTATCATTTATAGATAGGTGGTCGCTAAGACAGGTTTTGCTGGACTTTCATTTATAGAGGTTTTTGCTAAGGCATGTTTTACTGTACTATCATTAATAGAGAGGTAGTCGCTAAGACAGGTTTTACGCTACTATTATTTCAGGAATGCATGGAATCTCCATCCCTTATGACGAACCCGGGTGTTTTGGTAGGCAAAAGACAGTCCCCTTTTTGTGCGAAATGTTGTAACGAGAAGAATTTCTGTAACAATGAATGCAATAATTCCATGGTAGCACATACATTTCCAACAATTCCACCATCAACAACACCATCAACAACGCCAACACCAACGACTTCAACAACAACGCCACTTCCAACAACGACTCCAACAACAAAATCTACAACGCCATCTACACATAACACAAACCGTACGCATAGAAGTTTAATCATTGTTGCGTGGTATATGTGTGTTGTGCCTGCCATGAAATGGGGTAGTATTAGTTAACGCCTTGTGCCGTCTCGTCCCACCACTTATGATATACGAAGGTACATTTTTGTCTTAGGCATAGTATCATTCCGGATTGAAATAAACAGGTTATCATATGTACAGTAAAACTGTTTATAACGAACACGATTAAAACGGGTTTCTTGGATATAACGTGGTGATTTTCATTCTCCGTCAAGTTTTTTAAAAGATATCTGCTATGTGTGCATGGCGAACTATGTTTATCACGAAGTGATTTTGTTGGTTTCTAGGGGTCATTAATCTAGCTTACCGAGAGTTTTCGATAGCTACTGTCCGTCTTGGTCATTTTTATTATTGACGCTAGATGGCATCGCCGGCGAAAATCAATTACGATATTCACGATAATATCATTGTACAAAAAGAAAAAAAAATGAATTGAAACAACGGCGGAACCTTTATTGTTTCTAATTAAAACATAAATTATTTTCTTTTCATTTGCTAAAATTACAGGTATTTTTGTCTGTCTGTTTTAGTCAGTAAGCCCACAGTTCACAGCTTAGCAACATACGGCGAGGTCACACTGGGGTCTTCTTTAGCCATCCGCTGTACCGTCACAGGCAACCCGACACCCACCATCGCGTGGGGAGTTACGGTAAGACGTGTGTTCTTAGATATATTGATGGAAAGAATAACTTTAGGACAAGGATAAAAATTCTTCTTACGCAATTTTGTATTGCTAATATTTGGTCTATACTCCGGTGCAATGAATATCCAACATGTAAAAAAAACATGTAAACAACATCATTCTAATATGTCTAAATAACCTGTATTTTCTCTTCACATCTAAATATTTTATATCGGATATTGCGCTAATTTATATTATTTTTCCTTCTGAAGCATTTCGATCCGAACGCACCCAAGCCCAACAACACACAGATTATGGATCATCAACAAACTATGTATATTCACCATTTCACAGCCGCCAATGCGGGGTTGTATCTTTGTTACGCTACCAATAGCCAGGGGACAGACAGTAAGGTTATTGCTGTTCAACCGGCCAATTGGCAACAACTAACAGGTTTGTATGCATTTCCTTTTTCCATTGTCTTCTTTTATTTATTTAATATTATTTGTCTTTCATGATTTTTTCTATTGTAATGGTTTTGAATTTAGAAAAATAGTATGTTTCTCAGTACAAAAACTAAGATTTTATATAGCAATTATCTTATAATGTCCATTACTTTATATTTATATTTTTACTGCAGTCCCACTCAGTAACCTAACCAAGCGCAGTTTGCAGTCGTATTAACTATTAACTTCAATCGCTTATTATTACGTCACTATCATTGTGACGTCACAATTGTCGTGCCAGCGATCACGAAAAACGGCTGTTTATATGGCTGTTTCATCATTGACGATAACGAATTATTAATTCATTATAGATGCAAAATCCCTTGTTATTTCAACATGAAATTGTAACCAAATGAAAATATAAGCATTGAACGTCCTTCAGTTGGCATTCATAGCCAATATGAATGCCAACTAGACAAAGGCAAATCCAAGATGAAGCACTAGGGCTATGTTGGTTTACCCGTTGTCTTAATAATGTGTCCGGGTGGGGTGTGTTGCTTGGTGTCTTTAGCAGGAACCTTCAGTGCTATAGTATTATAAAACGGCAATAATTCCATTATTACAAGGAGAGCTTAAACCAAATATATTGCAGCCTTTCAGAACATTTTTATACGCAACGGATTGAATATAGTCGATGTCGTCGTGGCTACGCTGTTTTAAATTGTTCGTAAAATCATTTGATGTTTCATTCGCCTAAACGGTCGCGGCATATCAAACGATTTATCCAAATAATTCTATATTGCATTTCCACCAGTGTAAGATTATTTATGTGTAATAAACCTTTTGTTTGAATTGCTTTGTAAATGTGTTTGTATATTTTTATTTACTTTTAGCTCATCCGACCACATCAACTACTACAGCGGTTCCTACCACAACCAACCAGTCCTGTGAGTTTGTGTTTGTACTGTGAAATATCAATAAAAAGGCCTGAAGAAACTAAAAAAGTCAATAAAGTCAGTATCATTGTAGTATACAGTATCATTGTAGTATACAGTGGACCCGTGATAATCCGGTCGTCGATAGTCCGGACACCTCACACTCTAGATGGATATGTAGGGGAACAGATTGCTTATTAATAAAGTAATCAAATTCTGTCGGTCCAGAAAACTCGCGATCCGGACGGTTTGGACGGCGGATGCAAATGTCCGGAGTAGCACGGGTTCACTGTATCAATGTTTTTACCGGACCGATTTTGAGATAGGAATAGTCTTATCACATTAAAACACGTCTGAAAATATATTCTATACATTATCATTTCATTTCATACAGAGTATGGTAACACTTCATTAGTAGTGACCTTCTAGCGACCGTTGTACTACTGTACTTCAGTTTCAGTACAGAAATCTACATCTCATCACACTATGTAAAAAAACTCATTTGATTTCGTATATCCAACCAATATCAACCATTTATCTAAAATGTCGCCTTTTGTTTTCAGCATTAAAACCTCACATCATCTATGGAACAGACATCCACCACGCACACATTGGGGCCAATTTACGCCTGATGTGCGTGGCAACGGGACAGCCGACTCCCGCTATATCTTGGTCCTTCTCAACATCAGTAAGGACACTTTTTCATATAAAAAATACAGTGCACCTCTGTATATAGAGCATGTTCTTAATAACACCAATTGATTACAAATATGATTTAAAATTTCAAAAAAATTCAGCATGTGTATGAACAACAACAAACTTTAACTGTTTCGATGACATGCTATGTAATATAGTTAGAATGACTCCCCACATGATGTTTCTTAGAACTGTTTTATATAGCATTGGTTGAATGACTTTTTTAAGGTTGCGGTATATACATTGTATCGCTATGTAATGGTCGGAAATCTTGCCCTTTTGATAAAGCCATTTCCTTGACTGATACCCTAACAGGCTGTTATAGCGCTAAACAAAGGACAATAGTTTTAATATCACGAAATTGCACAACTTGAACACACAGCCTCCCAAAACTGCATTAATTTAACAAGCAACTCATTGAATACAGAGGGTGAGTGCTGTTAAACAAACAAAGAAACAATTAAATAATCAATCGCTGTCCTAATTAGGTTTTTATGTCTTGTGTATTTATGTTTTATATACTGGTATATTCAATCGCTGTCCTAATTAGGATTTTATGTCTTGTGTATTTTTGTTTTGTATACTGGTATATTCAATCGCTGTCCTAATTAGGATTTTATGTCTTGTGTATTTTTGTTTTGTTATACTGGTATATTCAATCGCTGTCCTAATTAGGATTTTATGTCTAGTATATTTTTGTTTTGTATACTGGTATATTCAATCGCTGTCCTAATTAGGTTTTTATGTCTTGTGTATTAATGTTTTATATACTGGTATATTCAATCGCTGTCCTAATTAGGTTTTTTATGTCTTGTGTATTTTTGTATTGTATGATGGTACGTTCAATCGTTGTCTTAGGATGTTTTATGTCTAGTATATTTTTGTTTTGTATACTGGTATATTCAATCGCTGTCCTAATTAGGTTTTTATGTCTTGTGTATTTTTGTTTTATATACTGGTATATTCAATCGCTGTCCTAATTAGGATTTTATGTCTTGTGTATTTTTGTTTTGTATACTGGTATATTCAATCGCTGTCCTAATTAGGTTTTTATGTCTTGTGTATTTTTGTTTTGTATACTGGTATATTCAATCGCTGTCCTAATTAGGTTTTTATGTCTTGTGTATTTTTGTATTGTATACTGGTATATTCAATCGCTGTCCTAAATAGGATTTTATGTCTAGTATATTTGGGTATTATTCGTATCAATCTAGCTTTTATTTATTACCGTTTATGGTTAAATTTCCCCTCAAGGAATGAATTCCCCTCCGGCCTTATATTCCCTTGGAAGATTAAAAATTTCCCATTTCATTATTGAGCTTAAAATCTTGCTTTACTAAATCTAAAAATAAAATTATTTTTTACAGTACTTTTTCATCAAAAGGAGCATAATTTTGGACCAAAGGAAGATTCAAAATCCCCTATATTTCACCAAACTTTCCCCCTATTTTGAAAAAGGGTAGTTTCTCCCAAAACCTAGATTAATCCCTGTTATTGTAGACTGTTACATCCAATCGCTGTCTTAATTAGGATTTATGTGCATTTTTGTGTGGTAGACTGGTACATTCCTATTAGGATTTATGTCTTGTGTATTTTTGTATTGTAGTCAGGTATGCCGGATAATCTGAGTTTATTCGGAACAGAACTGATCATCACTGGGTTTAAACAGATCAACTACGGGACCTACAGATGCCAGGCTATGAATATACATGGAACCACCGAGAGGTTCTTTACCATTTCACCATTTCCGTAATCGTGCATGTTAAAAACAGCATAGAGCGTTGGCTATCAATAAAAGTCTTCTGACTTTTTACGTGTGGGTTTTTTTTTTATTTCGTGACAAAGACTAATGAAAATAAAACAAATTGTTCAGCAATTTGAAAATTTATTTTGAAACTTTGCAACGTTGAGTTTCAACAATAGAAATGGTTTACTATATTGATAAACAATTTGATGAAAAAATCCAATAACCAAGTGTAAAATATTACACCCTGTAGCAGGCTACATTTATGTCAAAAAACCCATTATATGTCAATTTGAATAAACTAAATACCGCCAACAGGGGGTTTATTTTCACCAGTAAAATAATACATTTTTCGTATGATTTTAAAATCTATCACAAAAACAATCCTCCCTTTAATGTCAATTCTTTGTAATAAACATTGATAACTGACTGTTTACGTGTGGGTTTTTTATTTCGTGACAAAGACTAATGAAAATAAAACAAATTGTTCAGCAATTTGAAAATTTATTTTGAAACTTTGCAACGTTGAGTTTCAACAATAGAAATGGTTTACTATATTGATAAACAATTTGATGAAAAAATCCAATAACCAAGTGTAAAATATTACACCCTGTAGCAGGCTACATCTATGTCAAAAACCCATTATATGTCAATTTGAATAAACTAAATACCGCCAACAGGGGGTTTCTTTTCCCCAGTAAAATAATACCTTTTTCGTATGATTTTAAAATCTATCACAAAAACAATCCTCCCTTTAATGTCAATTCTTTGTAATAAATATTGATAACTGACTGTTTACGTGTGGGTTTTTTTATTTCGTGACAAAGACTAATGAAAATAAAACAATTTGTTCAGCAATTTGAAAATTTATTTTGAAACTTTGCAACGTTGAGTTTCAACAATAGAAATGGTTTACTATATTGATAAACAATTTGATGAAAAAATCCAATAACCAAGTGTAAAATATTACACCCTGTAGCAGGCTACATCTATGTCAAAAACCCATTATATGTCAATTTGAATAAACTAAATACCGCCAACAGGGGGTTTATTTTCACCAGTAAAATAATACATTTTTCGTATGATTTTAAAATCTATCACAAAAACAATCCTCCCTTTAATGTCAATTCTTTGTAATAAATATTGATAACTGACTTAACCATGCGTAATATACTTTTCAAGGGATTCGGAAATACTCGAAAAAAACCAATTCTACGACTCGAGGTATAAAAAAGCATTTTGTTGCAAGCTTGTTAAAATGGAAATATGATGGAGTATAGTCTTAGATCGTCCGGCATTACCTTTTTTCATCAATCTGATTAAAATACAGATCGTTATAACCACTCCGTTCAATAGAGGATCTGACAACATCCCGTAAGGGGCCATGTTTGGATGACCGTTGTACCACGTGTACTTCAGATACAATGCATTTTCTACACATTAAATATAAATTTACAACACCATTTCGTCCCAGTATACAAGTAAAATAAGTTTTGTTGTGCTGTTTTGGCGAGATGACTTCGCACATAAAAATAAATCTGACATCTTTTTAAAACAATTTCTTAAAAGTCAAATTCAAGATTCTAGCAGCAGCAATTCCATTGGCCATTTCCAAAGTTCACCTTGAAATGACCCTTTTGTGTTTCGTCAGATCCTCTTGTCCAACGCAGTGATAATATTGATCTGGACTTTAATCAGATTGTTTTTCACCACTGCATTCATCATATATTATACTGGTATATACTCGAACAAGGATAATCCATACAAATATAGTGAATCTTCGATAATCCTGACATTTGCGTCCCGAGGCCAAATTGTCCGGATTGCGAATGTCCCTTGACGGAATTTAATTACCTAGTAATCAAATTTGTTCCCCGATATCTCCGTCTGGAGTGTGAGGTTGCCGGACTATCGAGGGTACACTGTACCACTTTATGTTCGGGATTTTATAGATTGTTGTATTAAACTGGTGTGTGTGTGACGTATACTTTACTTTATTGAAGAGAAAAATTTCCGTATAATACATAATGGGCCGCCGATAATCCAGACGTCGATGATCCGGAAAACTCTCATTTCGGACGGAAATGATTTAAACGGATTATTGTAACGTTATAAATTGAACCACATTAATTTTTCAATGTAAATTATCCTGTCAAAGTGAAGTTATTCTTACTGCAAATTGTACTGAATTTATTACATTTTTTTCGCAGTAAAATATAAGATTTTAAGGTAAAAATATAAGTAATGTAAAGTTTTAATTTTTTCACTCGCTTTTGACCTATCAGAATGCAGCATTGACAGTGAAAATATCATTTTATTGTTACGACATAAGTTTGTGCACAGAAATGACTTGATATAATTGTGTAGAAATATGACGTTATGCTCATAAAAATACGACGTGATAATCGCAAGGGCAAATAACTCTTGTAAAATACAATGGCGGAAGCAAGAAAACAAATGTATCAAATACACTATTTCTTGTTTCTTAATGAATACCAGTAATATTTCTCTTGTGGACACTTGTGAAAAGTATCAAAGTTTTCACCTCACGCGATGAAATATAAATGTTTTTTATCGAGAAACAAGAGAAATATTCTCTTTAGTTTCTCATTATGCATAATGAAAGATATTCAGCAAAACAAACAGCAAGAAGAGGACCATAATTCGGGTCGCAAATTTACTCAGCAATTTTCCTTTGACATGATAATTTAGTTTGAAAACATAATGTGTTACTGACTTAAAACACAAATTTCGACAGTTCGGAAAATTCGTAATCCAGGCGGTTTCGGCTGAGATCGAAGTTGTCCGGATTACTGAGGGTTCACTGTATATGTATAATGTATGTCCAGCTATTGGCATTGACCCCGCACTAGGTACATTGTACATGACCCAGAGCTTTCCATACCTAAGCGGCCACACATAACCCTATGTAGGGATAAGATACCGTTATCTTTACGCCCTCCAGTTAAGATGCCAGGTGCATCACTATATGACTCTTTGTCTTCAACAGTATCGATACAAACCGTGATAACAGGTTTATCGCTTAATACCTGAATAAGTGTTGACAAATAAAACCTGCCATTCGATCCACGTACCGTATAATTATAGCTGCTAATTCCTTAACCATGACCCATCTGAGCGTGTTCACCTGCAATATCTTAATTGAGGTTCTTACCTGCATGACTGTTTTATTCTACAAAGGTAAATTATAGTCATTTAAATTATCAATTATCGTTCTACATTTTCCGTTACTTTTTAATAGACTGAATCTGTTTGTTTGACGAATACCTTGGGTTTTTTTTAATATTTGTGAAGTGGAAATATTTTTGTATCAAATCTCATACTTTGGTGTTAAGCTATTTTGTATGTACAATGACATAAAGATGTATTTAAATGCAAGGATAGCTATACACATATTTACAAGATAACATAATTGTTTTGTAAATATTTATTAAGTTAATTTTTTATAACAAATTTAATACTTTTTCATTCAATACTATACAGATGTATTTAAAGATGCTCCACCGCCGACTTAGCATAAGCGAGTTTTGAAATTTAATTGTGTATATATGTGTCTAATTAACACAAAAAATAATATAAGCTAATTTATATTGCTCTAAGCTGATGCGCAATAGGTACTTCATTTTATATTTGATATAGTGCCACGGAATGTTTACGGGATGAAATTGATTATTTTTGATTAATGGTTTAACGTGAGTATCTTTTGTAACTAAAGAAACATACTAACTCGTCTACTCCCCTTTTTATAGAGAAAAATGTCATTTGTCAGCGGTAGAACATCTTTAAACAACGGTAACTATACAATATAATTTATATTATAACATATTGTTAAGATGTGATGATTGGGTTCAGTACCTGTTTACAATTTTATTTTTTATGTTCTTTTATCTATTTTATGGATAGCATTGTATCAGTAACTACTTTTATGAATAAAGGTTTTAATGTTTGTTAAAGGACATGCATTAGATCTTAAGAGCAGTGTCACGCATTTGCAAACTCGAGTACATCCTAATTATATTCAACTTGAGTGGTCTCCCTTGGCGGAAGCGGATGTAAACGGAAGTACTGCGGAATACCTCGTGGATTATCAGATCATGGGTACAGAGTCACATTACACCATCGAAATAGAAAGGGAAACAACTCAAACAAATATTTCAACGTCATCCTATCCCGGCATGCTCTTCCTCATTCGGTTATATAAAAAAGACCATTTGAGCCTTGCAACTAGATTTGTCCGCTCAGGTAATTATTATATTCAATCTGATTGAAATACAGATCCTTATAAACACTCCGTTTAATAGAGGATATATAAACATCCCTTAAGGGGTCATATTTTGCACGTTGCTAAATGTATATCAATTGACAACGCATTTCGCCCCATCATAAACATATGATAAGCTTTGCTGTGCTCTTGGGGCGAGATGACTACTTACGCAGAAATATTTCTCTGACAGATTTCAAAACGATTTCGTCCCCTGAAATTCACTGTCAAAATTTTGCGTGTTTTAATCAGACTGTTATAATATTTAAACTATCGTCTATCGATTTTCTACTTAATCCAAACTATAAAACAGCAAAACAATGGATACTTCAAAGACTGTACATAAAGGACTATGACTGTCAATGTCAACAAAGTATTCAATTTACAGATGTATTGATCTAATATCTAACATTTAAAAATCAGTGGCTGTAATACTAAATGTCATTTTAGATATAAACACAGATTAAGATGTTTGCTCGCTTTTCTCTATCATATATATACGTTTCCAATAGTCAATACCACCAATATGATAATGAAATGAATGTAGAGTTACAGATCAATAATAAGTGCGCGTGTTACAAATCAGGGTTCCGTGAATTTCAAAATCGAGGGACATGAAAAGCATACATAAATTTCAGAAACAGATTTTTTCGATAGGGAAAGTTTCACATAAATGACCCACTGGATCCGCCATTGTTTAAATTTAAGAGTTCAGAAATAATATTTCTTCTGTACATGTTTCATTGCAGCATGTGGTACTACGATGACAATGAACACCGGCGAGACTGTATTTATCAGTTCTCCATCTTATCCCGAAAACTCCAAATCAATGACTTTATGCAAATGGACTTTTAAAAAACCTGCTGGCACGTGGTTTAAAATGACAATGAATGAACTGGTATTACCAAACGATTCATGTCAAACGTATATCAACATCTCTGGACACTCAGTGATGTGTAATACGTCATCAAAAATTGAAGATGTGTTCTACGTCACGACTAATGTGACCACGTTGAAATTCGTCGGCAAATCAGCGGGCGCAGTTTTCAAATTCACTGTTAAAGGTAAACAACTATTTACTTTTACTTGTGTTACCTTTGTCTTGACACGATGGTTAGCTATTCACTAATTTCAGAGCATTTATACTATTTTCATTTGCAACTTGGGGTTGCGCGGCGTCATAAAAACCAAGGTAAAACACAAAGGGCACAAAAAGAAGGCACATCCCGAATATACCACATTCTTCAAAATCACCGCACCGCACATTGCATACATTCAACATACTGCATATATGAGAGGCCGTCCTTACATGACCATGGCTGTTAAAAGGACGGTAATTAATCAATCCAACAAACAAACTAATGTAAAACATGGGTGGTAAGTTGTTTAGACGAGATTCGAAACAATGTAGGGAAGTCAATTCAAAGACAGTGTTTGGTATGTAGTTCTAATTCTCAATTTCTTAATCAATCTGACCCCGCTCTGTTTCGTAACCAACGCACTGCCCTTGCATGTAGTATGTGTAATTGTTGGGAGTGGCTTAAAACATTTTGATTATGCAAGATCATTTTGCAGTTCATTTAAGGTTATGAAATTATTATATCGTAAACTCTATCCAATATTTTGTTTTGTTTCAGTTATACCATCGATGAGTTTTCCTGTAAATTTCACAACAGACGCTATTGATGACATGATTAACGTTTCATGGACACCTTTAAAACAAAGCGTGCCAGACTTACAATACGTAGTAACGTATAATATAATTCCATCTCTAACGGAGACAGAACATCTCGTGGCTTCAAATGCTTCCATGTATTCCATCAATGTGACGAGTCATAGAGGTCAACTTTTTAATGTTTCTCTAGCCCTAAGGATGCCACACTGGGAAAGCAACAGAACGGAGGCTGTGATCACTCGGGCAGGTAATGTCTTTAGACACGTGACTATAACGGTATGACATCTTTGGAGAAAACGTGCCACTTTTGCAAAGAGGCTAATATACCGCAGCCTTCCGACATATACAGACATTCATAAGTTAAAACACATTGCATACAGTGAAGGTAGTCCTATTAACAACCAATTAATAAACGTTCTTATTCTAGTTGTTCACCAGCCATTTCTGGTATTTCAGATTGCAAAGAGTCATATTTCCTGGAGGATGGCAAATCCATAATTTTGAGCTCTCCAGATTTTCCCGAGGATGTATCACCCTACGTTCTATGCTCCTGGAGTGTCACTGCCAACCCGCGGTTCTTCCTGAGGATATCATTTTTAGATCCAGTAGGATCATATAATCTGACAATTCCGTGGAAAATTGTATCTGTGGTTGATGACAAAGAGACCTTAATTCATATTCTTGATGATGTAAAATCACTGATCATAAACAGCAGTTCTGTAGAGTTACAACTACGTACAGACAAACTCCGGTATACTGGGTTTAGGATGGTTGTCAACTCTGTCGGTAAGTTTAAAACTTTTCAATGGAGATTAAAACACTCTTGTACATGTACATACATGCACATAGATATTTGTTTCATATGATCCCCTAAATGATAATAAAGAGATAACAATTTGAATCAGATTGTAAAATAGTTTTACACTGTCGAAATATGAAGTCTCCCTATTAAAGTCTATATGTTCCATCCTTACATAACTACGAATTAAAGAAATCTTTTACTCTGTTATTCATCTCCTAAGGAAACCAATATTTTGAGAATATTTATCAAGAATGACAATGCGTATGTTTTATTTTTACAATTAAAAATTAGAGCTGAAAATATAATATAATATAAACTTTATTTATTTTACATCGATAACGAAACAAGTTATACAATTTATGTAAATCACTCTCGATGGCCCGGATGTAAGCGCGCGAGGGATCTTAGTGTGGGAGAAAACCGGAGTGCCCGAAGAAAACCCACGTGATCGGGCAGGTGACCCCTAACCTTTTCATGTCCGTGCCGGGGATCGAACCCCGGCCGGCTAGGTGAAAGGCGAGTGGCTTACACCACTACACCACCCGATCACCCGTGTGATAATTAATAGTGATAATCTCATTATATTTACATCTACAGTCAGATTAGCTAAGTTGTGATCTACAACAATATTTCACATTTTGGCATTATTATTAGCAATTGAGAAGTGATTTCTGCCAATATGTTCCCATCTAAACATAAATGAGGCATAAAAAACAAGAATTATACATTATGTAAATTACGTGTTTATACAGCCTAATACATGTTAATCTGTCCATTTCAATGTTTTTCACAGATTAATTCATCAAACGTTTTTCAATGGTTTTCATTAGAGTACTAAAGTAAAAATAACATGTCAAAGTTTTCGCCCAGTAACCGCACACATAACTTCAATTTACATATATTAATATTTATAGTATCGAATTGAAAATACTCATATTTGAATATGAACAATGCACAATGGATATATGACAGTCTAGTCATGAAAATTGGGACCAAAATTAGTATATTGGAAAACATATATATTCGAATACGTGTATATACACATTCGCATACAGGACAATATCTTCTTGAATAGTTTATAATTATATTATAGTGGGTAATTTTATGTCATAAAAACTTTCTTCGAAACATGTTTCAATAGAGACAAGATTGACCGCCATAATAAACTTGTTGTTATTTTCATAATTTCAAGGTCATTAGATGCATAAATATTGATTAGGTAAGATAGTTAAAGTAAAAATGTTTTGAGAGAGTATGTTGTTATAATAGATATATTTGTTTTTATTTGAACTTACAGCGCCTCCAACTTTACCACCACGAAATGTGCATGTCAACTTAATAGGAACCATCTTGCAAATAAATTGGCAGGCACCGTTACATCGCGCTTATGATGTCACCGAATACGTCATACAGTATGACGTCGTTCCGGATATTGAAGATGAAGAGGTCAGAGTGAATGGAACAACCAATCAGCATTCGATCAATGTGCGAGACTACCAGGGACGATTGTTCAGAATCAGCGTCATGTCTGTAACTGGAGGAGGAAGGAGTGCTGCTTCCAAACCGGTTTACATCCGTACACGTGAGTCATGAGTGTAAAAATACCTATGGATAATAAATTTGCAATAATAATAGCATTTGGCCCAGAAACCCAAAACCAGCTCCAAAGGTTTTGTTTGTTTGTTTGCTTAATTAACGTCCTATCAACAGCTATGGTCATAAAAGGACGGTCTCCCATGTATGCGGTGTGTTGCGTGTATGTTGTGCGAGGTGAGTGTTTTTGGGAGACTGAGGTATATTCATGTTGTGTCTTCTTGTATAGTGGAACTTTTGCCCTTTTTATAGTGCTATATCACTGAAACATGCCGCCGAAGACACCAAGCAACACACCCCACCCGGTCACATTATACTGACAACGGGCGAACCAGTCGTCCCACTCCTTGTAATTCCAAGCGGCTTGTGTTATGATCAAAGTCAAACGATCTAGGCGTAACTCAATCTGATTGTAATACAGATCCTTATAACCGTTTAATAGTAGTGATAATAAGGATATGTATTTTTTAATCAGATTGGGTGTAACTGATATGTTTATACAAAAATTTTTTTTTTAAATCTATAAAAACATTAAAGATTAAGTTCTAATGGATAGGATGCCAGAAGAAATAAATTTAAAGGAAAAAAATCCAAGCAAAAATATTTGAATATATTATTATACTAAATATTTATGTTTTGGCGTTTTTTACATACTAATTTGTTCCTTTTCAGATTGTGGAGGAAAAAGAACATTACAGCATGGGGATACCATGCTTGTTATCTCCCCTCGAAATCAACATAATATTTACCCACCAGATGTCGTATGTAAATGGTCAGTATCTACAGAGCTCCATTGGCTGAAAATTGTATTTCAACATTTTTATTTAGAAATTTCACCTGGATGCGAGTCTGACTCATTAGAGATCGACGGATTTCGTTTCTGTGGATCAAAGATTGAAAATACCTTGGTATATAAGAAAGCATCCATTGAAATCATGTTCACAACCAACGGAGACTTACAAGATACAGGATTCATATTCTCATTAAAAGCTGTTGGTAAGTACAAAAACCAAAACTTTGCAGATGTACTAGTATTCCGTCTTTGCATGTTACACAGTTAGCTCCCTTGCTCAATTGTTACGTCATTATTTTGTGAGCGCAATTCATTTTCTCCGAAAAGTATGACGTTACGCTCGAAAACACATGACGCAACAATCAATACCTACCCGCAAGGGCAGATAACTCTGTAATATGCAAATACGGAATATCATCACTAGAATGGTAGCAATGCAACTATATAAAATCCGTTTGCACTATGTTATATTTCGAAGATTTTTCAATTCCTAATTTAAGTAAAACATAATAAATGGATTTTTTTTTATGTTTTATGTTTTACGTTCATGTAAATAATAAAATTATGATTGAATATTCAATGACAGCATTCTTCATATGGCCACTTAAGAATGATATTAGAAAAGAATATCAAGGTTTACAACGTATTAGTCCTTCACCAATGAACAAACCATAGGAATATAGATATATAAACTTTCAAATAATGTCTTTCTCACATTAACTACTGGAATATATCTATGTTGAAGCCCCTGCTCCGGAAATCCCTGAAAATCTTCGGGTCATTTCATCTTTATATGGACTAACAGTAAAGTGGTCGGAACCAAACCGGAACTCAGCATACGTTACCGGATATAGAATTAACTTCCGGTATCAAAACTACAGTACTCTTCAAGGTATCGTGTTAGTAAATTCAAGTGAAAGTTTGTCAACAAAAGAAGGAGGCTGGTTTAGCATTACGGCAAATAGTGATACTTTTGTTTACGTCATAAACACACGTGACCGTCCCGGAGTAATGTTTGAGGTTTGGATGGAAAGCATGGGCGAAGCAGTCGACAGTCCTTCAACAGAGGTCATCACCGCACGTGCACGTAAGTAACGTTTATGCCCTTCTGCACATATCAAGAAAAGATATTGAAACATTGTCACTCCAAACCGAACACCTCGCATTTCACACACGCAAGACACCACCTACACGGAAAGCCAAATGCTAGACTAAGTGGGGTTGACCGAAAAACGACCACAAAGATTTCACGGTGTACAATACCATGGAGGTCTTCTACTATAACAAAAACGTATACAGTGTTCATGTATGTAACCTTAGCTATTGCAATTATTTTAACATTTGAGAATATTTGTGATTCTTAAGTATGAATAAAACAATTACATAAACATGTATTACGAAATTCATTTATTTATTTGCTGAAGCAATATTTTAAGAGGTTTAAACATGACATTATTCAATTTTATAAATATTACATTCTCAAATCAGTTTACGTTAAATTCGTTTCTATTGTGTGTCGGTAACAACTAAAGGTCCTATTCATATACCACGTGATATCTGATATCGTCTGCGCGGGACTAATACCTCCAGTTGTAATGTAACGTAACCCTTTATAATCTTCCCTCTGGAATGACGTTAACGCGGGATATCATCTTTTGACGTGGTTCCATCATAGAAACAATAGTCCCACACGGACGCTATCAGCAATAACGAGGTACGATAATTACATTTTTGAAGTCCCATTGTGAAATAACAAAAAAATATTTTTCAAAAAAGGATTTTTTTTTACTTTTCAGATTGTGGTGGTATAATAGAATTCGACAACACAACCAAATACATATCCTCACCGAGGTATCCTTATATGGACAACGGCGATATATATTGTTCATACCACGTCTTAACAACAGCGGAAATCAAATTGACTTTCATAGCTTTGAATTTTAACGAATTCGACTTTTCCACGTCATGTTCCCATGGTTACCTGTTTGTGGACGGAGTTGATAGAAGTTGTGAACCCAACACCAGCGATATATCACCGTCTTTCTATGGACACGATTTTAATATAGAATATCACGGTAGTCCAAGGAGATCGAGATTCCTTATAGAACTAACACTATCTGAAAGGACGGAGAAAGTCTCGGATTATTCTTTCACTTTGAACCATAGCCTCTATACCCGACCTCAGGTCATGCCATTAATACTGTGTATCTATTTTGTGATGTTTTGCACTTACATGGACCAAATCCCTATATCATTCCATATTTGATATCCCCCAAAAACTGGGTGATGATGTGATAACGATCATGAGGGTTGTTTCCCTTGGCAGGAGCTCTCCGGTAAGAGTAAGCTGAGTAACAATCAAACGCCCAGTGTTTATACTCGAGTGACGTCATTTGACCCAATGGTTGTAGTTGGTGCTACATACCTGTCTGACCGCCGTTTCTTTTTTTACACCGGATTTGCACCTTGTAATGAAAAACTCGTATAACAATAGCCGAAAAATACAAAAGTCTGGAAAAAGAAATTTGTAGTTTTCATTATAGTCATCAGATAGTTTTTTATTCATTTCTTCAACATGAACACTTTGAAAGTCCAAATCGGATAAAACAATTCGATATCTGAGGCAATGACTTTATGTTGTTATGATTTGTAAATGCATACTAGTGTAATTGAACAGAAAAAATTAGTTTCGCCTGATTTGATGAGTTTTACATTTTATTAACAGCCAATCATGTAAGGACATGGCTGGTTTCAATGTTGGACGAAATCGGAATATCCGGATGAGAAACACCGACCAAATCCTAGTGACTTCATGTCAACATGTAAAAAAGAATATAAAATAATAAGTCAAAGGTCGGTTGTCAACCCCGAAATGGTATACATGCATCAGATAACAGCGGATAATGACAGCATAATTTATTAACCAAAACAAAACATGCCTTGGAAATGTATTTTAATGTTAATTGAACTTTCATCATGAGCATGAAATCCTAGGATTAATAATAATTAAAATATAATAATATAAGTGTGTTTGGAATTCAAATGTAGAAGAGAGATCCTACAGAAAAACCACTAACCAACAGTAAGCGATTTGAAATGCTCTCATTTTCAAGATACACCTAATCTGTGGTAGGAAATGAAAATCAATTAACTGAATTCTTAGAATATAGTTATAAATTTTGTATATAAGAAGCAAATTGAACTATACTTTTGATACTTTTCTTTTGTTTAATCAAGTATTGATATGAATAGATTTAAAGTAATATATTTCATATCGATGAAGCTTACTATAAGAATTAAAAAAATAGGGGCCGTGGTGGCTGAATGGTTATTAAGTTGTCTCGACATATTACCACAAGCGTTTCACCTCTGGGTTCTGAGTTCTAATCCCAAGTCGCCAGGTACTGATCGCTGTCGGTGTTTTATTTCAGGTACTCCGGCTTTCCTCTACCAACAATCTGACACGTCCTTTCATGGCCCTGACTATTATACATAAATGTAGGGCGTCAAACTAATAAAACTCACTATTCGAAATATATAGTTTCCAAATAGTATTTATTACAGGATGTGCCTTAACCAAAACGGCTTTTCTAAAATGTAACTGTACAATTTGATTGTTAATTGTTTAGAATTTTTAAATCTGAAACCCCTCCTTTGTGTTCTTCCTTGTAATAGTTTATTCATTCTCGTTTGGTCTCCTCCTTGTTGGTCGTCCTTGTAATTGGATATTCAATCTATTTTCCTTGTTAGTATAGCGTCACAAACAATGACTCGGTCAAATTAATTATTTACACATTACCTTTAGATGTCCTTCATCTACGTATAGAGGTAGCTGTCATTTCAAGCTCGATGGATATGTTTCAGAATTCATCATACATCAAAGTGTAGCTCATGAAATATGAAATATCTGATTTTATATTTTGTCAGTGTGAATTTATAAATGATAAGATATTTGCGCGTGATCAGGTAACACTACATTATTGAATATGTACAAATCATAATGTACAGTTGAATGTGCTCGCCGACTGATGGAGACTATAATTATTAATGTATAATGAAGGTATATAAAGGTGAAGGGATGTGACCTTATTGTATAAGTTTTATACTCAGCTTGTATAGCTCACCAGCATATAACATGCGAATTATACAGTAGTTTTAATCAAAATGTGAGTAAAAGAGAAATCATTACTTAACGCTGACAATGCAAGTTGAAAAGTATGCATTTGAAATTAAAAACAAATAATAAAGGTTTTTTTTTTCAAAATTCGTTTCTGAATCAGCCCTTTGCGTTTTCTAATGAAGTGTGTCTGTCCTTTTGATTTAACTCTGCTTAGAAACGCCACTCCTGTCGACCCCTTTAAAAATCGCGTGATCCACACACACGTGCAGTCAGTTGGACGCTCACTTTAACCGGTTCTAGATCCACTGTACAATATACCCAAGACTTATTTACGTGTAACCTGTGGCTATGCCATCAGAATAAGATTGTAAGTACGTTCAAGGTATTCTCAAATACAGTTTCCAAGGACCATATATCTATACAGTTGAACAAAAAGTTATGAATTAATACATACCTTCATTCTACTTGCAAGATCTATTTTGATTATAACGTAAACAAAAATAGGCCATTCACATCTTTAAAGGGACAATTCGTCTAAGAGAACATTAAAATTTGTATAAATATCAGATAAAACAAGTTCTAATGGAAATTAGATCAGTCAGTTTTACTGTGATATGCCTGAAACGCCTATGGTGGTGACATGTGTGTGAAATATTCAAACTTGCTCGCTGTCCGCCATTACACACTGTGGTCGAACTTCTTGTATGCCGAACCCTGTCCCTTGCTCGTAAAGTAATGCAACCTTGCCTAAAAATCATTTTATCACCTTCTCAGTGGTTATGTAGTTCATTTGTTTAACGTGCGTGACTTTGGCTCGGGTATGGGTACAGAGTTCATATTCTACCTGCTTAATCGTATTGATCAACGATTTGATATCACGATATTAATTAAAATACTTAACAATGTCGTGGAATTTGTCAATGTTTTACGTTATATGTTTCATAAGAAATGTAGAACAATACATTTATGCTATATTTTGCTTATTGGTTATGTAAAAGAATTTGCCTGAGTGAATTGTCTCTTTAAAGGTAAGGGCTTCGTTTACGTATTAGTAAATGATAATCAGTGGAAGGCTGCTAGTTGTATATGTACACGTATAAACTGAAAGCACGTGTGTCGATTCACGCGCTTTATATAGGGGTCGGTGAGCGTGCCGGAATACAGGTAGAGAGAAAAACAAAAATGGCTGACCTCGACAGGGGATGTCTCATAACGATTCTTGAATAAAAGTTGACTTCTTTTTTTATATTTTAGTTGAATATTTTTTAACTTGCATTGTCAGCCTAAATGTTATCGAACATTTGTATTACATTTCAGTGAATGAAAAGTAGGAATTATTTGCGATGTAGAAAACTCCGTTTGCTTATCAACGTACGAATAACTAACAAGTGTAAAGTCTGTAGACGATTGATTGCGATATCTCCTAACACCGCCAAAGCTTATTAAGCGAAACTACGGGTAGATTACTTGTGCTATAGCTCTATGACATAAACAATAAAATTTCAACATTCCAATTGATCTTAATCCTGTGGTGATTTTCCCAATTTCTTGATGAAACCCTTTTCTATGAGATGTCATTACGCAGTTGTACGTACCTGTCAATCAGATACGAGGTTATATACAGGGATTTTATTTTTACGATATGACATGATATCATAATTAAGTTAGCCAGTGAAAATGCTCATTACATAAATGTACATTACATATATTACTAATCGATGCCAGATGATCTGACATAAATGATCTCTATTGACTAAGGGCTATATTTTGAGACATATTTAAAGTGTACTATTATATACAGTACATGGACCTATACTGAACATTCTTTAAGGTTTTTCACAAATGTATCTCTGACGATTCGAACACGAGGTGTCGTCAAGTTTAGACAGCTGCCATGCCATGCACCACCCGGTTCCACTGGGTTCCCCTGGACCCCACAGTGACATATCCACTGGTGTTTCGTCTAGCCACGCCCACGTCCCGAGCGTATAACGTCCTCCTATCAAGTAATAGCCTTGATCTAAAAGATAAAATTCAAATGTATCACCTCACAACAGTAATGACTATCTATAAAATATAATTCAAATTATCACCTCACAGCAGTAATGACTATCTATAAAATATAATTCAAATGTATCACCTCACAACAGTAATGACTATCTATAAAATATAATTCAAATGTATCGCCTCACAGCAGTAATGACTATCTATAAAATATAATTCAAATGTATCACCTCACAACAATAATGACTATCTATAAAATATAATTCAAATGTATCGCCCCCAATCAGTAATAACTATCTATAAAATATAATTATAATGTATCGCCCCTAACCAGTAATGACTATCTATAAAATATAATTCAAATGTATCGCCCCCAAACCAGTAATGACTATCTATAAAATATAATTCAAATGTATCACCTCACAACAGTAATGACTATCTATAAAATATAATTCAAATGTATCACCTCACAACAGTAATGACTATCTATAAAATATAATTCAAATGTATCACCTCACAACAGTAATGACTATCTATAAAATATAATTCAAATGTATCACCTCACAACAGTAATGACTATCTATAAAATATAATTCAAATGTAAACCTCACAACAGTAATGACTATCTATAAAATATAATTCAAATGTATCACCTCACAAAAGTAATGACTATCTATAAAATACAATTCAAATGTATCGCCTCACAACAGTAATGACTATCTATAAAATATAATTCAAATGTATCATCTCACAACAGTAATGACTATCTATAAAATATAATTCAAATGTATCGCCTCACAACAGTAATGACTATCTATAAAATATAATTCAAATGTAACACCTCACAACAGTAATGACTATCTATAAAATATAATTCAAATGTATCACCTCACAACAGTAATGACTATCTATAAAATATAATTCAAATGTATCGCCTCACAACAGTAATGACTATCTATAAAATATAATTCAAATGTATCACCTCACAACAGTAATGACTATCTATAAAATATAATTCAAATGTATCACCTCACAACAGTAATGACTATCTATAAAATATAAAATGTAATCTCACAATAGTAATCGCCTCAAAACAGTCAAATGTATCGACTCAATATCTATAAGAAGATATAATTCAAAAGAAATAAAAAAAAATAGCATGCATTTCTAAAGGAAAATACTTATGAATATGTAATATACGTAACACTACATAAAGGGCTCGATAACGTTGGCTTATATTCTTTTATCCCATCTAGATCCATTAGAATTGTAATTGTTAATTATTATCTGAGGAGTTTTTGTGTAAGTGAATACATGTACATGAAAACAACTTTTGGAAAGTTAAACAAATAAAACAAACACTTGCTTTATAGGATCAATTGAAAGCCTATATAATGAGAAAAATATTTGAACAATAAACATTTACTCGTTGATTCAAAGGGCTTGTTAACACCTTCACACCTTACTATGCGTTTTGTAACAGATGTTAAATAGCAACACAAACATGAATATCTATAAAATAAAATCCTAACGGGGTATAGTTTTATGACGCCGTTTTAAACAATCTGATTAAAATACAGATCCTTATAACCACTCCGTTATATAAAGGATCTGACAATATCCCATAGGAGGTCACGTCCAGATGACCTTTATACCACGTGGTCTTCATATAGGATACATTTTCTACACCTGTCACGTCCATTGAAAACGATATTTCGTCCCTGTATACATAAACAATTACCTTTATTGTGCTCTTTGGGCGAGATGACTACATAAACCAAAATAATTCTGACAGTTTTTCAAACTATTTCGTCCCTGAAATTCACTGTCAAAATTTTGCAAGTAGCAATTTGATTGGCCATTTCCAAAGGTCACCTGGACATGACCCCTAATGGGATTTTCTCAGATCCTCTTATCAAACGTAGTGATGATAAGGATCTGTATTTTAATCAGATTGCCGTTTTAAAGCATTTTGTTTGTTTTTTAACTAACCTCATATTAACAGACAAGGTCATGTAAGGACGGCCTCCCATGTATGTGGAGTGTAGCGTGTATAAAGTGCGTGTCTAGGTGCGTGTTTTGGGCATTGTCATGATTTCTAAAATATAAGATCAGTTGACAGAAGCACACGTTGATGGACCGATCCTATAACAATTTTCAAGATAACTAATAATGAATATTTGTCTGAACGAGCATTTAATCTTAGATGACTGCTTGGTGCACCTTTTTGGTGGTTTACTTCACATTACATGGCGAACCCCACCCCCAGCGTGAATATTTGTCAGAACGAGCATTAACTCTTAGATGACTGGTTTATGTGCCTTTCTTTTGTTCACAATACATTACATGGCGAACCCCACCCCCAGCATGAATATTTGTCTGAACGAGCATTAACTCTTAGATGACTGGTTCATGCGCCTTTCTTTTGTTCACAATACATTACATGGCGAACCCCACCCCCAGCATGAATATTTGTCTGAACGAGCATTAACTCTTAGATGACTGGTTCATGCGCCTTTCTTTTGTTTACAATACATTACATGGCGAACCCCACCCCCAGCATGAATATTTGTCTGAACGAGCATTAACTCTTAGATGACTGGTTCATGCGCTTTTCTTTTGTTTACAATACATTACATGGCGAACCCCACCCCCAGCATGAATATTTGTCTGAACGAGCATTAACTCTTAGATGACTGGTTCATGCGCCTTTCTTTTGTTTACAATACATTACATGGCGAACCCCACCCCCAGCGTGAATATTTGTCTGAACTAGCATTTAATCTTAGATGACTGCTTGGTGCACCTTTTTTGATGGTTACTTCACATTACATAGCGAACCCCACCCCCAGCGTGAATATTTGTCTGAACGAGCATTTAATCTTAGATGACTGCTTGGTGCACCTTTTTTGGTGGTTACTTCACATTACATAGCGAACCCCACCCCCAGCGTGAATATTTGTCTGAACGAGCATTTAATCTTAGATGACTGCTTGGTGCACCTTTTTTGATGGTTACTTCACATTACATAGCGAACCCCACCCCCAGCGTGAATATTTGTCTGAACGAGCATTTAATCTTAGATGACTGCTTGGTGCACCTTTTTTGGTGGTTACTTCACATTACATAGCGAACCCCACCCCCAGCGTGAATATTTGTCTGAACGAGCATTTAATCTTAGATGACTGCTTGGTGCACCTTTTTTGGTGGTTACTTCACATTACATGGCGAACCCCAACCCCAGCATGAATATTTGTCTGAACGAGCATTAACTCTTAGATGACTGCTTGGTGCGCCTTTTTTGGTGGCTACTTCACATTACATGACGAACCCCACCCCCAGCATGAATATTTGTCTGAACGAGCAACTCTTAGATGACTGGTTCATGTGCCTTTCTTTTGTTTAATACATTACATGGCGAAACCCACCACCAGCATCAAGTAGACTCTGTCGAACAGAGTTCAGCTTAGTGGCTGTATTGAGGACAATGAGTCCACCATCCTCCTCTTCACAACGAGTGTTACCATCGTCCCAGCTCCCTCCGTACCATTTAAAACATGTGTCCGAGGCCTGGATGTAGGTATAGTGTGGATGACACCGTATATCTGAAGAAGTGCAACATTGACATTATATTGCTATTACTATTCAATTTCATTTTTGGCAATTGCAAAAATACACATTTAATAGTGACAGTATCGTATCCCTCTACATGAACAATAAAAACATACAACATAAGGACAATGTACTAATTATTTGGCTTAAAATAGAAATTATTAATAAATTTAAATGATATGTAAATCTCAACAAATGTGATTTTCTCCGTGTTTATAACAGTATATGTGGTTGAAACACATCACAATGCCGGGAAATAAAACATCGTATTTTCCTCGAAGGATATAAATAACGTATTTACCTGGGGGCGTGTGCCCAATGGTGACCACAAATCTTTCACAGGGAAGTATATCCCTCTCCGATTGTACAACAATTACGGACGAAACGTAAATCGGAACGTTTACTCATCACAAAAAATATTTTTAAACAAGAGGCCCATGGGCCTTAACGGTCATCTGACTATTGGCACAATACAATATAGTCATTTAAAGATTTCAGCCATTTTGACCCCTTTGTACTTGAATTAAAGATCAAGGTATTTAAAAAAAACAAATATGGTAGCCCTTTATCCCAGTATGTCATAGGCCCAATATCAGGTCTCTACGCCTCTTAGTTATTCACAAAAAGTTATTTCAAGATTTTAGCCTATTTGACCCTGTGAGTGAAGGTCAAGGTCATTAATTTGAACAAACTTGGTAGCCGTTCATCGAAGCATGTTGCAGGCCCAATATGAGTATCCTGGACCTTTTGATTCTTGAAAAGAAGTCATTTAAAGAGTTTAACCTATTTGACCCCTGTGACCTTGAATAACTTGGTAGCTCTTCATCTCAGCATGCTACAGGCCCAATATGAGTGTCATGGGCCTTTTGGTTCTTGAGAAGAAGTCAATTAAAGATTTGAACCTATTTGACCCCTGTGACCTTGAATGAATATCAAGGTCATTCATTTGAACAAACCTGGTAGCCGTTCATCTCAGCAAGCCTAATATCAGTATCCTGTCCTTCTGGTTCTTGAGAAGAAGACGTTTTAAGAATTTAGCTTTTTTGACCCCTGTGACCTTGAATGAAGGTCAAGTCCATTCATTTAAACAAACGTTATAGCCCTTCATCCCAAGAAGTCAGGGAACCAATATCAGGTCTCTAAGCTTCTTAGTTATTCACAAGAAGTTGTTTAAATGATTTTAGCCTATTTGACCCCTGTGACCTTGAATGAAGGTCAAGGTCATTCATTTGAACAAATTTGGTAGCCCTTCATCCCAGCATGCTACAGGCCCAATATCAGTACCCTGGGCTTCCTGGTTCTTGAGAAGAAGTCGTTTGAAGATTTTAGCCGTCTTTGCCACTGTGACCTTGAATGAAAGTCAAGGTCATTCATTTGAATAAACTTGGTAGCCCTTCATCCCAGCATGCTACTGCCAAATATCAGAACCTTGGGCCTTTCGGTTATTGAGAAGAAGTCGTTTGAATGAAAAGTTTACGCACGGCGCACGGCGCACGGCGCACGACGGGTCAGATGGCCTAAAAATATAACAAATCGCCTATTATTTTTGGTACAATATACAATTTATGTCCCGAGTGACTGTGATATCGCTCAAATGTTATATTTGCTCCAGGCAAGCCCTCGGGAAATATAACACCATCTAGTAAATAAGTGTTCATGCCACACCGCAGCCTGGGCCATATATGCATTATATAGAAATTGTAGATAGCGTTAATTGTTTTGCTACGTACTCTAGGATGGTGGTACTGATGTCACAGTGTGCGGATAACTGATCGTTTTAGTCTATGTAAATAAAAAAAGAAAACTCATATAAATTCCTGAGCTCTGAGCAAATTATATAGTGTTTATATCACTATTCGGTAACAGTTCATATTACATATTTGCTTTGTAAGGTTAATGCTCATTACCGTTTCAGGATCAAGGTCAATAATTGTTAACGTCAATATTGAAGGTTAGATTCCAGTTAAACTTTAAAGGTCAAATAGGCCAAACAGGAAAGAACATGCCAACAATTGAACGTCCTAATTACCGCATGGCGTTTGATTATCACGGCGCCGGACGGCAAAACAGCGAAATGAATCTTCACTTTTAAAAATGCTCCATCACCGACAGAACATAAACAATACTCATCATTTGAACAATAACCGATGTTTAATCGCGTATATGTGTCTAATGAACACAAAATTACATAAACAATAATCTATTTTGATTTTCGTATGCGCAATCAGTACTTCAATTCCATATAAGGTATAGTGTCATGGATTTTTTTCGGGATGCAATTAATTATTTTAAATATATTTATCTTGATGTAAAATAATAAGCTTAATATAAGTAGGTAACTTTTGTAACCGAAAAAAGTGCTAATCCGCTTGCTCTAGTTTTTTTATAGAGAAAAATGCCATTTGTCAGTGGTGGAGCATCTTTAACATAGTTTACGGAGGGAATCATGCATTTTGTCAGTGTTATAACATCCTCTTATGCCATTGATATACATTTTCGTATATTATAATTGTTTTTAGGAAACTTTTAATTTCTGTTTCGCAAAGGTAGTGGGCTTTTAAACAATCTGATTAAAATACAGATCCTTGTTATATAAAGGATCTGACAATATCCCATAGGAGGTCACGTCCAGATGACCTTTATACCACGTGGTATCAGATACATTTTCTACACCTGTCACATCCATTGAAAACGATATTTCGTCCCAGTATGCATAAATAATTAGCTTTGTTGTGCTTTTTGGGCGACATGACTACGTAAACCAAAATAATTCTGACAGTTTTTTTCAAATTATTTCGTCCCTGAAATTCACTGTCAAAATTTTGCAAGTTGCAATTTGATTGGCCATTTCCAAAGGTCACCTGGACATGACCCCTAATGGGATATTGTCAGATCCTCTTATCAAAGGTAGTGGTAATAAGGATCTGTATTTCAATCAGATTGGCTTTTAAAGTAACGTAGTATACAATATTTATAAAATGATTCGTCAACAATCCTCAACCTGTCAGTACGCACTGGTCTAATACGCAGTTAGCTACTTCTGGTCAGCGTTATAGACATTTAATTATATCAATTATTCAAAAGCTAATGCGTTATTGAGGATCTGACAACATCCCATTAGGAGGTTATGTCAAGGTGACCTTCGGAAATGGCTCGTCAAATTGCTACCATCAGAATCTTGAATGTGAATTTCAGGGGACCAAATATTTGAAAACGCTGTCAGAATTATTTTCGTGTATGTAGTCATCTCGCCAAAATAGCACAACAAAGCTAAATGTTTATGCATAATGGAACGAACGAAATGACGTTTCCAATATATGTAGCAATGTGTAGAAATGCATGTGATCTGAAGTACACTTGGTATACTTTTGTTTGTTTGTTTGTTTGATTAATTAACGTCCTATTAACAGCTATGGTCATGTAAGGACGGCCTCCCATGTAAGCGGTGTGTTGCGTGTATGTTGTACGAGGTGCGTGTTTTGGGAGACTGCGGTATATTCATGGTGTGTCTTCTGGTATAGTGGAACTATTGCCCTTTTTATAGTGCTATATCACTGAAGCATGCCGCCGAAGACACCAAGCAACAAACCCCACCCGGTCACATTATACTGACAACGGGCGAACCAGTCGTCCCACTCCCTGTATGCTGAGCGCTAAGCAGGTAAAGAAACTTCCACTTTTATAGACTTTGGTGTGTCTCGACCAGAACCCAGAGCCTTCCTCACAGGGTCATCCGAACATGACCACTTATGGAATGTTATTAGATCCTCTATTGAACGGAGTGGTTATAAGGATCTGATTTTAATCACATTGCGTTATTGGCCACTTCACAATACTATTGTAGGTCTATTATAGTAGTTTTGGAGGAGTTTTCTACAAACCAAACATTGTGTATAGTAATCTAGTTACCATAGCAACCAAACAATGCATGCAGAATAACACATGGTCCCAAAAATTACTACTGAATTTTGTTAAATAAAAGAGGTTTAATAGAATTTATCCGGACCTCTGTTTTCTACAGATAGACCGACTGACTAACGAACAGACAGACAGACATTTTCAGCAGATTATAGCCCCTAACTACGTTGTAGAAGAAAGGGGTGTAACAATTTCAATAAAAATATTTGATTTTATAAGTGATAACAAAGTGTATGAATTATGATTTACTGAAATGTCCAATAATGAAGGTTTTACCTTTCTTCCAGACTCTGGTGCCTGTGACAGTTGTAGGGTCAGAAAACCGCGAGTAACCCTGACAGTCTTTATTAACGACATGTAGACTGACTCCATAACACCTGGGTATATCACTACATCTGGCTGTACACACAGACAAACTGGACGTGGACATCCTATATAAGGGATCGCGATATACAGTGTCGGTTCTTCTAGTGTCCTCGTAAAACTTCGTCTGTCTCGATTCTCCAGTACCTGTAAAATGCGTTTTTTTAAATAATCCCTATTTGTCATATTTGGATTCAATTATCGGGAGGTTAGATTTTATGAATTTTCCATCTCGTCTGCCCAACTGTTATTTCATATATCGTAATTTGTGGAACATCTATTCATATATTTAATGCTTGAATACCTTGACTCCTTTTCCCTAAAATGCCAATGCTTCATAACTGTAATGATTTAAATGGCGTGGTTTTATGTGTCCCCTTTCCAATCAAGTGGTCTTCAATTGTTTAACTAGTTTAAAGAAGCGCTTCTGTGACAAGCCGAAACAGCCTTGTTTGTTTACGTGTACCATCAATGTTGATGAATCCCATTACATAGAACGCGATATAAAAAGGCACTCAAGTTTCCTTTATCCTTACCCAAAGCCAAATATAATTGATTAAAGGAAATTCCATCTACATGTTCATAATATGATGATTAGACTTACATGCAGTAAGAAGGTGCGAAAACAGTAATATCCAAACCATGTCTTCGATCTGGTAGAAGGTGGAAATTACACATGCATTTTGTATTTCTTTTTTTTCAGAGTATTTTTATTGTAATATCACAATTGGGATTGGGCAACAGACAATGTCTATATTAGCCCTCTTCCGAAGGGAGATTGCATTTCTAATTTATATATTATGTACATGTACTGTAGTTCAATCATTTATCCTTGTCGAGGACCTACTCAAATGGTCCATGACACACACATTTTGTATTTCTATTTTATATATTATGTACATGTACTGTAGTTCAATCATTTATCCTTGTCGAGGACCTACTCAAATGGTCCATGACACACACATTTTGTATTTCTATTTTATATATTATGTATTGCAGTTCTACGTACTGTAGTTCAATCATTTATCCTTGTCGAGGACCTACTCAAATGGTCCATGTCCATGACACACACACACTATTTTATATATTATGTACATGTACATTTTGTATTTCTATTTTATATATTATGTACATGTACTGTAGTTCAATCATTTATCCTTGTCGAGGACCTACTCAAATGGTCCATGACACACACATTTTGTATTTCTATTTTTATATATTATGTACATGTACTGTAGTTCAATCATTTATCCTTGTCGAGGACCTACTCAAATGGTCCATGACACACACATTTTGTATTTCTATTTTATATATTATGTACATGTACTGTAGTTCAATCATTTATCCTTGTCGAGGACCTACTCAAATGGTCCATGACACACACATTTTGTAATTTCTATTTTATATATTATGTACATGTACTGTAGTTCAATCATTTATCCTTGTCGAGGACCTACTCAAATGGTCCATGACACACACATTTTTGTATTTCTATTTTATATATTATGTACATGTACTGTAGTTCAATCATTTATCCTTGTCGAGGACCTACTCAAATGGTCCATGACACACACATTTTGTATTTCTATTTTATATATTATGTATTGCAGTTCTACGTATGCGTTAAGCATTTATCCTTATCGAGTACCTACTGAAACCTAATTAGAAACGGATGATTGAGCATTTGTGCTAACATCACCTAAAACGCAGTAAGATGGAAAAGCCAAACCACCTTTTATGTTCCAAATGTGTTCTTCATTAATGATGTTGAATGTGTTTAGCCTTGATTCCACCTTTGCACAGATGTAATTTTATAATATCATAACAATGTATGATATATATTTGAAACTAACAGTTCTAATATTATGCAGCATACTTTATTTAATATTTACATAAAGCTGACTACATACCCTTTTAGCTCACACTGTATAAGTGTATATCCTGTCAAATTTTACGCTTTGCTATATTAGCAGATATGTACAATAGACTCTCTGAGAGTTTGATATCTTTTGTTTAATGAACACTACATGTGTGATATACTTTATTCATTATTAACCTAAAATTTACTTTTCTGTGATACTTATAGTCTGCGGCTGTATTTTCGTTTCAATTTTTAGGTTACCTGAGACGAAGTCTCAAGTGACCTTTTCTAATCGCCTTTTGTCCGTCGTCGTCTGTCGTGAGTCGTCCGTCGTAAGTTCGTAAGCAATTTACATTTTCGACTTCTCAAAAACCGCTGAAGCAATTTCAATGCAATTTTGTACAACCCTTCTATATATGACCCCCAGGGGGCTGTGGGAGGTGCCAAAAGGGGTAAAATTGACTAAAATTTCAAAAGTCTTCTCCACTTACAGATGTAGTAGAATCAAATACTCTTCATACATAGAAAGGTCTCAAGGCCCTCTACAAAAATTGTGAATTATATGACCTGGGGAGGGGGTTAAGTTTACTATAGTTGATATCGGGAAAACACATTTTTGAGCATCATTTGGCCATTTATAATAGGAAATTAGTCGAATGTTGTAAGAAGCATATGAGATGGTCATTGAATCGTCTTAACAAATTTTCCATGACTAACCCGGGGGGCCTTAGGGGCGGTACCAAAACGGGTCAAAAAGGCTAAAACTTCAAAATCTTCTTCTGAAATTCTGGAACTGGTAGAATCAAATACTCTTCATAGATTGGAAGCTATGAAGAGGCCCTTTACAAAAATTGTAATTTTCATGGCCCTGGGATCTCAGATTTTCTCCTGGGGAGGGGGTCAAATTTACTGTATTTTATATAGAAAAAAAAAACACATTTTCGAACATTATTTGCTTAGTTTTCATAGGAAATTAGCTAATCTCGGTTAGAATTATTAGCCTGAGATCGCATTTTAACGTCATATCCATACTGGACCTGACCGATCCCCAGGGGCCAGAGGGCCAGGGCCAAAATGGGTCAAATTGGCTAGATTTTTAAAAATATTTCTTCTGAATTCACAAATTCGATGGAACCAAATAATCTTCATTAATCTTCATAGATTGAAAGGTCTTAAGGCCTTTTACAAAAGGTGTGAATTTCATGGCCCTGGGATCTCGGATTTTCTCCTGGGGAAGGAGTCAAATTGACTATAGTTCATATAGGAAAACACATTTTAGAACATTATTTGCTACGTTTTCATAGGAAATGAGTCAAACTGGGTTAGAATTATTAGCCTGGAATAGCATTTTAACACCATATCCATATTGGTCCTGGCTGACCCCCAGGAACCAGAGGGGCGAGGCCAAAATTGGTCAAAATGGCTAAAATTTTCAAAAATCTACTACTGAATTCACAGGTTTGATGGAACCAAATAATTTTCATAAATTCAAAACTGAAATTTATGAAATCACTGCCACTGACTGACTTTTAGTTTGGTTTTGTTGTTTAACATTGGCAAAGGAAATTGGAATATTAAGCATATGGTTTGGTAACATACTACACTAACTATCAAAATGAGAAAAAAAAGTTTATTCTAATTCGTACATACTTTTTACAGATTTGAACCAAGTATGCAATGCCTTTTCTGTATAAGCACTCAGGTGACCGTCAAGGCCTCTTGGGCCGCTTGTTTGTCTTTAAACATTGACATTATTGTTATACATGATGCTTGCTTTACTTTTCTGCATTGTATATAATTTATTTTGTTATTTATTTGTTTTCTTACTTTGTTTGTCGCAATAATAGCTCTACAGAATTAATGTTGTTTTATTTCTCAATATGCGACGTTAAATAAAAAATCTTGTATCTTGTATTCCGTCTTTGCATATTACAGAGTTAGCTCCCTTGCGGGTAGGTATCGATTGTTATGTCATTATTTTGTGATCGCAATTTACGCCGTTTTCTTCGAAAAGTATAAAGTTACGCTCGCAAACACATGACGTAAAAATCAATACCTACCAAGGACAGATAACTCTGTAATATGCAAATACGGAATATTACTTCTTACTTAAAGGCCCACCAAATTTCCGGAGCAAAACATACATATTTCTTGAAAAAAATTAATAACATCAGAAAATACGTATCGATGGTCTAAGATCAGGTTACACCAACACCAATCATATGCAATATTTACTGCGTAATGTGTAACAGTGAACAGTCATTAAGACTTATTTGTGAATGGATCTTTCGTCGGGTAAATCGGTCAGAATTGATTTGAAGGATGGCGGCCGGGTTCCCGAAATATCTCGTCTGCCCTGGAAATACAGAGAACCTATGAAATACTACCAATTTTCTTGTGGTCGTTCTAAATAATGTTTTCAAACACCAAAACTTCTGTTTTGTTCAGATCTAGTTCAATTATTAATGTGTACAATCTCAGTTTGTCAACTATAAGCATTTGTTCGCTAGATAAATAACACGTTTTGGTTTTTGATAGTTAAACGTCCTATTAACAGCCAGGGACATGTAAGGATGTGCCAGATTTGTTGGTGAAGGAAAGCCGGAGTACCCGTAGAAATTCCACCTACCAGTGGTCAGTATCTGGCAACTGCCCCACATAGGATTCGAGCCCGCATCTTAGAGGTGAAGGGTTTGTGAAAATATGTCGGGACATCTTATCATGCATTACACAGAAACTATTGATGAATATGTCGATTTTCGCCCGTTTGACCCTAAATTTCTCTCCTCAAATGAATTTTTGCCCAGTCCTCTAAACTTTCAGTCGAAAGATCATGCTAGGGTTTAATTAATTGTTAAATATCATTAAAAATTTCCTTATTACTCAACTCGTATTAACGTTTCGTTAGTTATCTAACGCTAGTTTTCGTACCTTAGTCTTTTTTATTTCATATCAAAGGTTATCGAGTTATTGTGGTTATTTCAACAGTTGCAAAAGAAATTTATTAGAGCTCGTGTCTTTTCGAACTTTTCGAAAAAAATAACTTTAATAACCAGTGTGGAATAAATACCATATCAAACAACCACTCGTTGTGTAACATCGATTTCGTGTCAAAGGTTATTGAGTAAATATGGTGTAACACATTTCCATATCGTTTGGTTTTACAGATTTTGATATCAAAGGTAAGAGTAAGTATAGTTTCAGAGATAACAGATGACCTTGTGACCTTGTGACAAATTCAGAAATCTCAGTTTTATTGTAGCTGTGTTGTGTAGTATTGTTTCATGTGCACACATTCAGAAATGTCAGTTTGATTGTAGCTGTGTTGTGTAGTATTGTTTCATGTGCACACATTCAGAAATATCAGTTTGATTGTAGCTGTGTTGTGTAGTATTGCTTCATGTGCACACATTCAGAAATATCAGTTTGATTGTAGCTGTGTTGTGTAGTATTGTTTCATGTGCACACATTCAGAAATATCAGTTTGATTGTAGCTGTGTTGTGTAGTATTGTTTCATGTGCACACATTCAGAAATATCAGTTTGATTGTAGCTGTGTTGTGTGGTATTGTTTCATGTGCACACATTCAGAAATATCAGTTTGATTGTAGCTGTGTTGTGTAGTATTGTTTCATGTGCACACATTCAGAAATATCAGTTTGATTGTAGTTGTGTTGTGTAGTATTGTTTCATGTGCACACATTCAGAAATATCAGTTTGATTGTAGCTCTGTTGTGTAGTATTGTTTCATGTGCACACATTCAGAAATATCAGTTTGATTGTAGCTCTGTTGTGTGGTATTGTTTCATGTGCACACATTCAGAAATATCAGTTTGATTGTAGCTGTGTTGTGTAGTATTGTTTCATGTGCACACATTCAGAAATATCAGTTTGATCGTACCTGTGTTGTGTGGTATTGTTTCATGTGCACACATTCAAAATTTTCGATTGGATTGTAGCTGTGTTGTGTAGTATTGTTTCATGTGCACACATTCAAACATCTCGGTTTGATTGTAGCTGTGTTGTGTAGTATTGTTTCATGTGCACACATTCAGAAATATCAGTTTGATCGTACCTGTGTTGTTTGGTATTGTTTCATGTACACACATTCAAAATTTTCGATTGGATTGTAGCTGTGTTGTGTAGTAATGTTTCATGTGCACACATTCAAACATCTCGGTTTGATTGTAGCTGTGTTGTGTAGTAATGTTTCATGTGCACACATTCAAACATCTCGGTTTGATTGTAGCTGTGTTGTGTAGTAATGTTTCATGTGCACACATTCAAACATCTTGGTTTGATTGTAGCTGTGATGTGTTGTATTATTTCATGTGCACACATTCCAAAAATCTAGGCTTGATTGTAGCTGTGTTGTGAGGTATTGTTTCATGTGCACACATTCAAACATCTCGCTTTGATTGTAGCTTGATTGAAGTTTTGTTGTTAGGTATTGTTTCATGTGCACACATTCATAAATCTAGGTTTGATTGTAGCTGTGTTATGTGGTATAGGTTCCACTCGAGTATAATTTTAGTATAAATTCCATTTTGTATTTTCCAAGTTTTTCAACTGAAAGTTCTATTTCACGAATTAAATTACCAATGAAATTGTAAAACTTCATAGTCCATGAAAATTAAGCTCAACGAAAATAAATGATTTTACATGCTTAAAGATGCTCAATCGCCGACAGAGCATAAATGATACTCATCATTTGAACAATAATTGGGGCTTAATCATGTATATGTATGTCTAATTAACACAAAAAATCATATAAAATAATTTGTTTTGATTTTGGTGCATGCGCAATCGGTACTTCATTCCATATAGGATATAGTGTCAGGGAATTTTTTCGGGATGCAATTAATTATTTTTTATCTTTTAAACTTTAAGTAAAATTAGAAGCTCAAACTTTTCAATGGTGAAAATGGTGTAAAGTAAGTAACTTTTGTAACTGAGGAAAAATACCAAATCGTCTGCTTCTGTTTTTGATAGTGAAAAAATACCATTTGTCAGCGGTGGAGCATCTTTAAATACTACCGCAATATTTTATTTGATTTATTCGAGTACTCTACATACAAGATATATATTAAAATTAAGTTGTATATGGTGTGACAGATATAAAACATCATTATGTAATGTTTTTATTTCATTTTTGCTAATGAGATTTTACATTTGTTATTTTAAATTAAAAAACACAATCCCGACTATTCCTGATGGGGAAAAATATATTGACCATAATAGTAAAATAGAGAATATGGGAATATATATACTGAGCGCCGATGAAAAAGCAACACTGTTATAATGTGCAAAATTCAATGGTAACGATGATTTTACAGAAAAAAATCTTCATTTCATTACAAAGGTATACATTTTGAGAGTCGTTTCCTACCAGTGAGTTAGTCAAATATTAGACGTGAATGGGGATGAGACAAATGTTTCACACTTTCAATATCTTATGTGGCCACCATTTGCCTCCACACGAGCGCGACACCTACGTGGCATGGACCGACCCAAACGCTGAATTCTAACTGGCTGAATTTCGAGTTCACGTCTAAGTTTACTAATAGCCGAAGTGAAAGTCACCCACGGCATGTTTATAAGAACGACGTCTGGGATCATAAACGACCCGCTTTAATGCAATTAACGTTTGCATTTGATTAATATATTCAGATTGGTTCAGAGAATAGTGCTAAGTGTAATATTTACAGAAGTTAAAACCATTTAGGACTCAAGTTTTTAAATAATGTTTCAGAAACTATCAGCCGTTTCGGTTAGTTTATGTACCTTTAATCTAATCCTGCCGGACATCTTGAATTTCAGATTGGCAGCCATGTTGAATATTTTAAATGAAAATTTTATTATTTTGTATTAAACGCTAAAAAATAGACAAACTCACTGTATTTGCAGGTATTTTATTTGCTTAAAGTCAGTTTAGCCAATCACTTTATTATTATCATTATTATATATAGATATAGGTACATGTAGTAAATTTAACAGCCATCTTGGAATGCAAAATGTTGGTCTTTCTACATGAAGTTTAACACAACCAGAATGTTCCTAAATATCAATAGTATCGGTCTAGACGTTTAAAGTTTGGGTCTAGCTGGTATAGAACTTGAGTTATTCGTCGTTAAGGTGTTTTTGGCGGCCATTTTTAGGGGTCCATTTTATTCCTGTAATCTTATGTTCCAAAGAAGCCATATGCAAATTTTCAATATCAATGATTTAGGTGTAGACGCTTAAGAATGTTAATTTGATTTTTTGCTCGATCACGTACATAATAAATATGTACAGAGTGAAATTCGGAAACAACTTTGATTTAAACTGCCATTTAGGATATCAAAATGGCGGTCATTTTGAAATCAAAACAATAATCAAACTATTAATGTAACAAACACTACAAAAATATAAATATTCTCATTTTATTTGCAGGTGGTTATTTGCTTAAAATCAGATTAGTCATTAAGATGTATTATATACAGATATAGCTTGCAAAGTTGGCGGTCATCTTGAAATACAAAATGGCGTCCTTCTACTTGACGTTTAACACTTCCAGAATGTTCCAAGTTATCAATAATATGGGTGTAGACGTTTAAAGTATGGGTCTTGCTGTTATAGAACGTGATATATAGGTCGCCGGAGGTGGTTTCTGGCAGCCATTTTGAAAACCAAAATGGCAGCCAATAGAGGCCGTGGTTATTTGGGGTCCATTTTTTTCCTGAAACCTCATGTCCTAAAGACGCCATATGCAAAGTATCATGCTTTCTTCAAACTTTGAACGATTTTCATGCTTAGCCGCTCCACTACAAGGGTGTCCTGCGGTCGAAGGATATCCCGTCACTTGTTGCCTCCCAGGGCGCGGTCTATCATTCAGAGAACCCGCTTTAACGTACCCCTGATGAAGTTTCACAATTGTAGAAGGCGAACATCCCATTCTACAAGCAATTTCACGCCGCGGAAGTCCGCCTGCCAACACACCCCTAACTTTGTGACGCTGGGTATCCTCAAGTCGTGGCATCGTTTTCCAAACTAAACGGCATTTTCAAAATCTGAATGTGGAAAACAGTCTTCCTATCCACAAGGACTGTACACGTGTAATGGGTAGACCAAGCGCGCATTGATACCGAGTGCACGTGCAGATAGGTACTTTTTTCAACAATCGACCGCATCACGGCCCGAGAGCAAGTTCATTCATGCGAATCATTATTGTATACATAGGTAAGGTGCTCAGAGTTTAATATTATTAATTTGTTTTATATGAACAAAAAATTTGATTGAAAAATATTCAATTAAAAAGTGTTGCGTTTTCATCGGTGCTCAGTAAACATATTTCAATTACAAAACAAACAAACAATAAGAGAAATTGGATCTTTAGCAAACATGTGCCTATTTAAACAAGAACATTGTCATCTGGTCTTTTTAATACCATATATACATTTTCTATGTACAAAGATATGATAAATACTTATAACGTTACGGTTGATATAAACATTATACATCTTTACAACATGGTTATATATATGTGATAATGATGATATTGTGTATTATGTTATACATTTATTTAAACTGTATGCAGATCTATGTGTTTATTTTGAAAAAGAAATTGAATAAACAATAAAGTCATAAGATTCAATATAATTTACTCTATTACAATGGTCATGCAAACATACCACGTTCTCACAAAGCACTTGATACAAAATATAGATATCGTCATCACCTCGCATACATGGACGGCCGTACTGAAATGGTTAGTAATTAGACGTCACGTGTAATAATTTCATCATACAACTTTCATCATTCGACATTTCTATTGGTCAACCCCTTTTTTGTATACCACTATGAAAAACAAATCCGAGAAAACGTTATCGTGACGTCACAATAAAGAAATACTTGAAAAGTCAATTGAAAATCGTAAATTTTATATTTCATCTAAAAATTGAATGATGTCAAACAGTTTACAAAAAAAAATCATGACCAATTAAAATTAGAAAATAGTGACCTCAATACGTATAGATATAACAGATATCAAACAATTAATTTTGGACTACTACAAATCAAAAATATCCATTTGACATTATGAGAGATTTAAGTGGAACAATATTTTGACAGTACACACAACAAACTAAAGCATTATCTTCCAAATTAGTTTTCTGATCATTATGACTGTTTGCATAATAGCAAACTGGTGGTTTTGTTTTTTTTTTTTTTTTTTTTTTTTTTTTTTTTAAAGTAATAGCAACATGCAGTCAATTAATTTGTTCCTAATATCGGCATATGTAATTCCTAACCCCTAAACTAAACAAAAATCCCGTTTGTAACCGTTTCGGACAGATTTAACACTGCAAGTTCTTATAACCAAATTTTTATAATAACTTAAACGAAAAAAATTGTTTTTTGTTTCTAATACAGACTTAACAGTTTGGAATCAACATGCTTGATACATTTCGTCGATTCATGTGAACAATAATTTTAAACACTTAAAAACAGTTATAATTTCCTTTTTAAATGCTTAATATTAACATCTCAGTGAACCCCAGAAGAAATCCAGCAGGAGGTATTTGGCTAATAATTTTGTCGTTATTGCGATATAACATTTTTATTTAAAAGGGGATGTTTTTACCAATATCCAAAGCAAAAGAAATAGGCATTTTAAAAGTGGGGTTCATCTGGATATTTTTTCTTCACTCTCATCCTTAAAATTCTACCTACAGCAGAAGTTTGCCATCCTTTTCATATGACAACTTACTATAAATAAATTAACTATCGCTTAAAAATAATAAACCTCTTTGATCAAGGTTGAAACGAGACTTCAGCGAGACTAAAACCTCACAAGAGAAGATATTTAAGGATATGTTAAGGATTTGATTGCTGAATAAATTCGGAGTACAAAGAGAATAAATAGCCGACCTAATGCTAGTACGTTAAGTAATGTACTATAGTATTGTGGTATCACTAACAGTAAGTATATTTAAGTGCCCATGTCCTTTTCAAAACTACGTCTTGTCATTATCCAGAAGTCGTAACTTGCACTTGCCTGTTGAGTTAACAAAGTGTTATCTCTGAACATAGAACGCATAATTTGCACCGAGAGTTTACTGACCTACTTTAAATTTGATGATCCCAGCGGTTTTTTTTTATTAATTTCCTCAAAACGAATTAAAATTGTAACCTATCCCTGAGCGCAACTATAATCCGTTTGTTTCTTATATAGACTAAATTTAACATTTACGTACATCATGGATAGAAAGGAAGAATTTCGGCATATGGTACTACAATACGGAATACTTAAGATGTTTCCATGACACCATTATATTATTAGCTGTAGTACCGTGAAAATATCTTATAATATCTAATAACTTGCTCAGTATCTGATGATTTCTCACATATATTTGCATATATTATCAGTGGAATGATATGGTCACAATAGTTTGTTCTTGTTGAAATTCATTTCGTTGAATATTTGCCCCATCTTGACATTAGAATTTGTTAATTAAAAGTATTTGATTTTATGTGTTAAAAGTATCTTAAACTGTTAACTTTCTATCCGAATTTTGGAAACGAGTCCAAGAAACTTTTTTGTGAATCTTCGCGAGCAAGAATAAAAGATCCAAACTAATTTCCAAAATGTAAAGTGAACGCTTTGTATTGGAAATACGTTATACAATGTATTAGTCTGTCATTTATTGAAAAAATGACTTCAAATTTAGAATGAAGGAGAGCAAACAACATTTTGTTTCATTATAAAGTGAACACTCGGAGGGAATCATATATAAGAAATGTTTCATAAAATGAATAAAACTTTACAAATAATTACGTAAACGTGAGGGTCATAACTGGAAAGCAAAGAAACATTTTATTACATTGTAAAATGAACACATGGAAAAGCTTTGTAAACGAATAATTATGTGATGAATGTTGGAGAGCAAACAACATTTTTTAAAGAGAAAATGATATGTAAAATGATTATGTAAAGGTTATAGCTGTATTCAGTGCCAAAACTACTGAGTGCTATTCCTTATCTATCTGGTTCAACACGGTGCAAATGATCATAGTATCGTCCGTGTCCCGTTATCATGCCTTGGCCACTGCTTAAAGATTGCTATCGACAATGGAGTCTCCGTCTAGTCTCAGGTAGGATTCCTTTGTAAAATATTTCGATACCAAACTTTCTTTATTTACACCATATACTGTAGAAACGTAATTTTTTCGTTGTGTAGATTTTTTTTACGTGGTTGCTTATGAACAGCAAATATTAAAACAACAATTGTTTTATACTTTATTCAAAGCATTTCATCACAAGCTAACCACCAATATTTTAACCCACATAATTATTATATAAAGTTCTGAACAACCAAAGAAAGTCCATTTTGTACAGACCGAACTTCATTTAAGATGCTTTCTATATGACATACGTGAAACTTTTATACGAAAAAATGATATTAAACGAAATCAAATTATTTTCCTCGTTCTTTTTTGTATTTCAGACTCGTCCTGTGTTGCCTGGCCGTTGTTGTTGGCCTTTCCGGTAAGTTTTATCACCTATTCTTTCGCTTTTACTTTCAACATTTACAGCACTATGTGTTTGGTTATATATAAAGCTTGACCGTTAGAGTTAACTATGCTCTTATAATATAACAATATGATATCATAATGTTGATGATTTATTATAGAAGAAAATCACAGTGGAAGTGGAAAGACAAATTCGTGGTGTAATCAAATTAATCATTTATCGCATTCATGAAATCTATACATTTTGTATGGGAACATATTCACATTTTTTTTTTCTAAATGAGAAGATTGTAATTGTTTAGCAGTAAAATTATCATATCACAAATAGTTTGAAAGTTAAAAGTTAGAAAAGTGATTAAGCAAAATATTTCAACTGCGACCATACGTACGATTCGAGAACATGTGTGTCGTTAATTTGACAACAAAATATCTTTACAGATGCCGGACAAATATGTGGGTCATGCAGTCTAATTGTGGAGCCAAGCGATTGTAATGTAGTAACCGAGTGTGGCGATCATGAGGCAAGTTGGGCTGAATTTGTCTCATTTGCAGTATGCGTTAGTGAAATAGAACCATGAAAGGATAAACGTTCCACTATTCCAAAGAGGCACATTAGGAACATACTGCAGTCTTCCAAACATACACACGCATCTCACCCATACAACCTTAAATGTTCCTGACCAACCATAGAACACAGTTAATTCCTTTCACTCACATTGTCGTGACGGATCCTATGTCTTTCATTACATGTCATATAAATTTGTATACAAATGTGTAAAACTGCGTAAAATGGTTAATACAAACAATTGTTAGATGAGATATTCAGTTGTAATTGTTCATACATAACTGTTAGTTCTTTGTATACTTATATGATAGGGCAATTGATTTTAACCAACATACCATACAAATAGTTTGTTGATTTTGATAATAAGAAAAATGACCATATTACACCTCAGCAACCCTTTAGGTTAACACAATCAGTAACTATGTAAATTAGTTAATTTTACAGACCAATTACTAAAACAAATTATTAAATTCTTACCTAATATGAACAAAAAAATAATTATAACATATACACACACATTGAACATTTTGTTAATCAGAGAAATGAAAAAAACCATCAGGGCAATGTGTAATGTTCAAAACATTCGATAATCGTAGATCTTTATTACAGTATTTTGGGTCTGGTTGTTCAAAGACTGATTAGCTTAATCACAGTTTAACGACAATTTTCAAATCAAGATAAGATAATTTCTAGTAATACAAATTTTACAAACTTTTATAAGAATCTTAAGAACTCCATTCTATGCTTACTTGCTATGTTTAGTGAAGATCCAATTACAAATTACAATTGCAGTAATTGAGAAACGAAAATTTCCCTAATCATGTGATTATGAAATCTCTGAAGACCACCCAAACGACAAAGACAAGAATGTCTGTATAGTACGTGGTCGTTATACACATAATGATATTTATACAAAGGTGGTCGGTAATGATCCTGAGAAAGTGGTCTCATCAAATAGGTGATCATCTTTATACAGAGGTGACCTAAGAAAGAGACCTAATCAAACATGTGATCTTTTGATCATATTACAGAGGTGGTCGCTTAGGATCCTGAGAAAATTGTCTTATTACGCAAACGATCTTTATGCAAGGATGATCGCTTAGGACCCTGAGAAAGTGGTCTCATCAAACAGGTGATCTTTATACAAAGGTGGTCTTTATACAGAGGTGGTCTTCATACAGAGGTGGTCTTCATGTAGAGATGGTTGCTTTGGACCTGAGAAAGTTTTCTTATTAAAGAGGCGATCTTTATACAGAGGTGGTCTTTAAGGCACGTTGAGAGCATTTGATGCTTATGATTTGATTTTCGTCATTTTGTTACAGGAATGTCTGATACACGAGTACCTAACTCCAGCTGGCCTCAAGCGGTACGACATCGGGTGTGAATCGTCTTTTGTGAGTATGCTCATACGTTCAATATTATTTCAAAGCAACACATTTTTGCGTGCGATGAAATTTTCCATATTTCGCAAGCTATGATATACCGCAAATCCGAGGTAAAGTAGAAGCAAATGACTCTTAATCCCGAAATAAAGTTGCTACGAAATGGTTGCTAGCAAACAAAAGTAAATATTGAGAATGCGAAGTGGAGTCGACGCTAAAACGTTGATCTACAGTATATTAAAGGGACAATTCAGTGAGGCTATTTCGTTACATAACCACGAAGCAAAATATGACATAAATGTATTGTTCTACATTCCTTATGAAACATATGACAAGAAATAGTGACAAATTCCACAACATTGCTAAGTATTTTGATCAATAACATTGAAATTCCAAATCGTTGATCAATCGATTAAGCAGGTACAACATGTACGCTGTATCCTTACCCGAGTCAAAGTCACGCACGTTTAACAAATGCAATACATAACTACTGAGGAGTTGATGAAATTATTTTTAGACAAGAACATGCATCTAATAATGTTAACACAGTTGTAAGAGCATTTTGAGTAGTTCTAGACAAAAAATTCTTTATTACACAGGCAAGGGTCAGGGTTCGGCATACAAGGCTATGTGTAATGGCGATTGAACATTTCACATACAATTGACTACAGTGGACTTTTCTGGCATATCACAGTAAAATCAACAGATCTAATTTCTATTAGAACTGGTTTGTTTCCGAAATATGTGCAAGTTTTAATGTACTCTTAGATCGAATTGTCCCTTTAAAGATGATCCGCTACCGACAGAGCTTAACGATACCCATTATTTCCACAATATCTGATGTTTAATCGTGTATACATGTGTCTAATTAACAAAAAAGAAATATTTTGCTAGTGGTGTATGCGAAATCAGTGCTTATTTTTCTTTATGGCATAATATCGTTGATTTGTGTCGGGACGCAATTAATTATTTTATACTTTTCATCTTGAATAAAAATAAAAAGCTCAAACTTTTCAATAGTGATAATGTTGTAAATAGCTTTTGTACCTGAAGAAAAGAACTGTTTCATCTGCTATAACTGTTTTTGATAGAAAAAAATACCATTCGTCGACGGTTAAGCATCTTTGAATATTAATAATATATGATGTTGCAGCGATGCCATGGAATTGGTAAACGATCCCAGGAATCCACTCTGAACCTGACGAAAGAAACAAAGAGTCTGGACAACAGGATTACATTATGTAAATCGTGTTGTAATAGTACAAAGATGTGCAATACAATTGACGGTCACTGTAACTCTAAAAGTAAGTACAAATCAACTATTTTTATTTCTCCTTAGTGTACATCTGCTAATTTTTATGATTAAACTTTTCGAAGCGGAGGTAGCGGAGTGGTTAAGATGTCACGATATCTAACCACAAATCCTCAACCACTGTGTCGCGATTTCGAATCCTATGTTTGGCAGTTTCAAGGTGCTGACCGCTGACCGTTGGTTTTTTTCCGTTTACTCCGGTTTCCTTCCGTCAACAAACCTCACTAACCCTGGCTGTCATTAGGACGTTAAACTAATTAAAACCCCTGATGAAATTTTGCGAATTAATAGAAATCGCGAAAATATTGCATATATAACTTCCAACTATACATCCTTTGATGAAGTTATTTGCAATCTTACTTGCCGTGTTCTATAGACACGGTCAGGCCTTTGGCTTGTGTTCGTCGTCAGTATAGTTTGTAGATGTTATTTTACTGTATATGCCTCTTGCATTAATAGTCATTGAGCATTCGTACAGCCACCCTCGATATTCCAGGAGTTTCTTTCACTTTCGTTATATCCACACCTTAATTATTTCATGGCAAATTTGTGCGATATCAGATGAAACAGTAAGTGCGGTCATAATCTTATACTAGAAATACTGTTTAGATTACTATTTTACGGGTAAAGGTTTTGTTATTTTTGCGGGTACAACTTTTCCCGATTTTAATAAAAAGAAAAACATAGTCAAAATTATCCACACACAAAAAACACAAAAAGGACAACGAAAAATATCTTTTCAAAAAACAGGTGTCCATTATAGCAAGTTAAAGCGTATTTCATTTTATTTGGTGATCGGGATATTGTATATATAAATTACGTCCTTTCGTATATTTCGCGGGTCAAACAATGTACACTGTAGTTGTATATAAACAAACAACTCCTCCTGGAAATAACCGCCTCTCTGGTTCACTATTTCACTAAATTTCCAAAGTAATTCCATTGATACATGCCATTTATATTTTGGTTGTTAGCACTCAACACCTACGGAGCTTTGATCTGTTATAACTGTGAACAGATGGAACAACCAGATAAATGTGACCGGATAAAACTGTGTGGTGTAGATAACGTAAGTACCTAAATAAAGTAACATGAGAACATCTTACTTAAATATAGTAACGAGAGAACACGTTACTTAAATATAGTAACGAGAGAACACGTTACTTAAATATAGTAACGAGAGAACATCTTACCTAAATATAGTAACGAGAGAACACGTTACTTAAATATAGTAACGAGAGAACACGTTACTTAAATATAGTAACGAGAGAACATCTTACTTAAATATAGTAACGAGAGAACATCTTACTTAAATATAGTAACGAGAGAACACGTTACTTAAATATAGTAACGAGAGAACATCTTACCTAAATATAGTAACATGAGAACATCTTACTTAAATATAGTAACGAGAGAACACGTTACTTAAATATAGTAACGAGAGAACATCTTACTTAAATATAGTAACGAGAGAACATCTTACTTAAATATAGTAACGAGAGAACACGTTACTTAAATATAGTAACGAGAGAACATCTTACTTAAATATAGTAACGAGAGAACATCTTACTTAAATATAGTAACGAGAGAACATCTTACCTAAATATAGTAACGAGAGAACATCTTACCTAAATATAGTAACAAGAGAACACGTTACTTAAATATAGTAACGAGAGAACATCTTACCTAAATATAGTAACATGAGAACATCTTACCTAAATATAGTAACGAGAGAACACGTTACTTAAATATAGTAACGAGAGAACATCTAACTTAAATATAGTAACATGAGAACATCTTACCTAAATATAGTAACATGAGAACATCTTACCTAAATATAGTAACAAGGGAACACGTTACTTAAATATAGTAACGAGAGAACATCTTACTTAAATATAGTAACGAGAGAACACTTACCTTAAATATAGTAACGAGAGAACATCTTACCTAAACAATATAGTAACATGAGAACATCTTACTTAAATATAGTAACAAGAGAACATCTTACCTAAATATAGTAACGAGAGAACATCTTACCTAAATATAGTAACGAGAGAACATCTTACCTAAATATAGTAACAAGAGAACACGTTACTTAAATATAGTAACGAGAGAACATCTTACCTAAATATAGTAACATGAGAACATCTTACCTAAATATAGTAACGAGAGAACATCTTACCTAAATATAGTAACAAGAGAACACGTTACTTAAATATAGTAACGAGAGAACATCTTACTAAATATAGTACAGAGAAACTTCAATATAAGTAACGAGAGAACATCTTACCTAAATATAGTAACGAGAGAACATCTTACTTAAATATAGTAACAAGAGAACACGTTACTTAAATATAGTAACGAGAGAACATCTTACTTAAATATAGTAACGAGAGAACATCTTACTTAAATATAGTAACGAGAGAACACGTTACTTAAATATAGTAACGAGAGAACATCTTACTTAAATATAGTAACGAGAGAACATCTTACTTAAATATAGTAACAAGAGAACACGTTACTTAAATATAGTAACGAGAGAACATCTTACCTAAATATAGTAACATGAGAACATCTTACCTAAATATAGTAACATGAGAACATCTTACTTAAATATAGTAACAAGAGAACATCTTACCTAAATATAGTAACGAGAGAACATCTTACCTAAATATAGTAACATGAGAACATCTTACCTAAATATAGTAACAAGAGAACACGTTACTTAAATATAGTAACGAGAGAACATCTTACTTAAATATAGTAACGAGAGAACACGTTGCTTAAATATAGTAACGAGAGAACATCTTACCTAAATATAGTAACATGAGAACATCTTACCTAAATATAGTAACGAGAGAACATCTTACCTAAATATAGTAACAAGAGAACACGTTACTTAAATATAGTAACGAGAGAACATCTTACTTAAATATAGTAACGAGAGAACATCTTACCTAAATATAGTAACAAGAGAACACGTTACTTAAATATAGTAACGAGAGAACATCTTACTTAAATATAGTAACATGAGAACATCTTACCTAAATATAGTAACGAGAGAACACGTTACTTAAATATAGTAACGAGAGAACATCTTACTTAAATATAGTAACGAGAGAACACGTTACTTAAATATAGTAACGAGAGAACATCTTACCTAAATATAGTAACATGAGAACATCTTACTTAAATATAGTAACAAGAGAACATCTTACCTAAATATAGTAACGAGAGAACATCTTACCTAAATATAGTAACATGAGAACATCTTACCTAAATATAGTAACAAGAGAACACGTTACTTAAATATAGTAACGAGAGAACATCTTACTTAAATATAGTAACGAGAGAACACGTTGCTTAAATATAGTAACGAGAGAACATCTTACCTAAATATAGTAACATGAGAACATCTTACCTAAATATAGTAACGAGAGAACATCTTACCTAAATATAGTAACAAGAGAACACGTTACTTAAATATAGTAACGAGAGAACATCTTACTTAAATATAGTAACGAGAGAACATCTTACTTAAATATAGTAACATGAGAACATCTTACCTAAATATAGTAACGAGAGAACATCTTACCTAAATATAGTAACATGAGATCATCTTACCTAAATATAGTAACATGAGAACATCTTACCTAAATATAGTAACGAGAGAACATCTTACCTAAATATAGTAACGAGAGAACATCTTACCTAAATATAGTAACATGAGAACATCTTACCTAAATATAGTAACATGAGAACATCTTACCTAAATATAGTAACGAGAGAACATCTTACCTAAATATAGTAACAAGAGAACACGTTACTTAAATATAGTAACAAGAGAACACGTTACTTAAATATAGTAACGAGAGAACATCTTACCTAAATATAGTAACGAGAGAACACGTTACTTAAATATAGTAACAAGAGAACATCTTACCTAAATATAGTAACATGAGAACATCTTACCTAAATATAGTAACATGAGAACATCTCACCTAAATATAGTAACATGAGATCACCTTATTCGGAAACAATGCCACTAACCATCCAAATCGATCACCTTGATCGATGAAGTAATGTACTGAGTAAACAAACAATGTAATTATACTGATGAATGAAAGAATGGTAGAGTAAAGGATGTGCAGGGGAGATAACTTTATATATATTCATATCCTATGATTCTGTGATGAATGTAAAATTGACGCATTGTTTGAAAAAAACAACAACAAATGTTAAGCACTGGCCGTAGGTAGGTTGGTGTATATACGACCAATCCAGTTTTCTTATCCGGGTGTGTTCTTTAATTACCTTGCCTCTTATAGTAAGATGTAAATCATGGTAGTCTTTCATTGGACGGCTGGTTTGTCTGCTGTTGGGGAATGTGCTGTATTCATGGTTAGTATTTCACGTAAAGGCCCTTTCACGTTAAATTCACGTGATTTTTATCTTCACGTAAAAGTTTTTTGAAATTCACGTGATTTTCTTGTAAACATTTTCACGTGTAATTCACTTCTTTGCCTCGGTTCACGTAAAATTAATGTGAAATTTTCGCGTGAAGTTCATGTGAATAATTTTGTCTGTATAGTGGGGGATGGAGGAGTGGTTAAGATGTCTTACCTTGTTACCACAAGCCTCTTGATCGCGAGCTAGAATCTCATGTTGGGCAGTTGTAATGTACGGACCGTGTACGTCTGGCTTTCTTCCACCTACAACCCTTTAATCACCAAGGCTATTTATAGGACGTTAAATTATTCCTATCACTTCATTGGGATACTACTAAGAATGAGGAATGATTTCAATATGATCACAATATACGTAATAATTATCGAATTGAATTTTATTCAGAATGTTTTGAACATTTTCCCCGACCTCTTATAGGATTACTAACCTGTTGCTTGAACAGCGACATAAAAGGTAATGACGAATACACGGTAGTGTATGTATTTACAATTTCAACAATGCTACACTTTTAGGGGGCTTTGAGAGGCCGCACAGCCAAAGTGTTAAAGATGATCCACCGCCAACAGAGCATAAATGACATTCATCATTTGAACAATAATTGTTGTTTAATCATGTATATATTTGTCTAATTAACAAAAAAGATAAAATAATTTATTTTGCCATTGGTGCATGCGCAATCAGCACTTCATTCAATAAAGGATTTTTTTCGGGATGCAATTAATTATTCTTTATATTTTAAACTCGAAAAAAATTAGAATCTCAAACTTTTCAATGGTGGTAAAGATGTAAGTAAGTAACGTTTGTAACTGAATTAAAATATTAAATCGTCTGCTCCTGTTTTTGATAGTGAAAAAATACCAATTGTCAACGGTGGAACATCTTTAAATATGTCCCGACATCTTACTAATAGCGCTCCACCTCTATGTTTCTATCGTGGACTGACCGAAGTCGTTGTTTTTTTCTCCGAATACTCCGGGTTTCTTCTACCGGCATAACATAGTACATACTTAAATGATATTGGAGTGTAACACAATGCAAACAAACGTATATTGATACGTTTATAATTGCAGCAATGCTACATTGGAAGGAAGCAGAATGACCTGTCAGGTATGCTGCTCTGGGAAAGTAGATGTGGCGAGAACTCTACCGTAAGTGAACCTCTTACGAATACTGTAAACTAAATTACTTTCGCGGCTACTAAATTTCGCGATTTCCATTCCAGAACAAGTTATTCCAGAACAAGTTCGCGAATATTATATTAACATCCGCGGATTTAAAATTGAATTGAAATCCGCATCAATAAAAATGGTGTAAATATTAATTGGATGAGATAAACATTCGCGAAAATACTTGGATAGCGAAATTTGCGAAAAAAATTTCACGCGAAAGAAAATTGGTTTACAGTAGTTAGTATAGTGGATAAATTTCATGGGGGAGTATTTTCGCTAAATAAAAAAAATCCGCGTTTTCAAAATGTCAACGAAAATTTTGGAATTCAAACTGTCAAAAGCGAACGAAATTTTAGACCCAGATTTTAAATACTGCATGCGATCGAGTTGAAACAATTAATTGAGAAAAAGCTCTGAAAAATTTGTTGAAGAATATGAAAGCATTTTATTATTTTATTTTATTAGGAGTGTAAATCTTTAGCGATGACGAACGCTGCTCTGGCAGCGGCAATAGGAAAGCGACAGTTGGGTAACCTTTGTTCATCATGCTGTAACCACGATCGACTGTGCAACTCCGAGTGTGCAGCACCAACCATTGGCCCAATCCTACAAACGCCGGCTCCTACAAATCCACCGACTCAAACACAATCGCCACGTCGCATACAAATCCACCGACTCAAACACAATCGCCACAGTCGCATGCCCCAGCACATCATACGCAAAACCCTGTCACGCATGCGCCAGCACATCAGACGCACAACCCTGTCACGCATGCGCCAGCACATCAGACGCACAACCCTGTCACGCATGCGCCAGCACATCACACGCACAGCCCTGTCACGCAGACGCCAGCACATCACACGCACAACCCTGTCACGCATGCGCCAGCACATCAGACGCACAACCCTGTCACGCATGCGCCAGCACATCACACGCACAGCCCTGTCACGCAGACGCCAGCACATCACACGCACAGCCCTGTCACGCATGCTCCATGTATTGTATTTATTTCTCTTACACTTTTCTATTTTGATTAATGTCATGAATAACCATTCTTTGATTAATACAAATATTATATATTTCAATGGAATTTTTTTTTCATAAAGATAAGAATATCATTCAACAACACTTATTCAAAGTATTGTATTAAGGATACTCCACCGTTGACAAATGGTATTTTTCTTTATCAAAACCAAGAGCAGACTAATAAGTATATTTCTTCGGTTACTTTCTTTACGCCATTATCATCATTAAAAGTTTGAGCTTCTAATTTTACTTAAGCATCTCACAAATGTTCCATGGCACTATGTCCTCTATGAAATGAGTTACTGATTGTGCATGCAACAAAAGCAAAATAAAATAATTTTTGTATATTTTTGTGTTAGTAAGACATATTTACATGATTAAACTTCAATTATTGTTCAAATGATGAATATCGTTCTATCGATGGAGCATCTTTAAATGAAAAAATTCAATAACTGTAATTTAAAGTGCAGTCTGATCTGATATACAAATTCTTCTAATTCACCCATCGTTTGTAGGTCATTTCAGTCTTATATTTCGTCTTTGCATTTTACAAAGTTAGCTCCTTTGTTGGTAGGAGACGTCATGTGTTTGCGTGCATAACGTCATACTTAATGAATGACGTGAATTGCGTTCACAAAATAATGACGTAATACTCGATACAAAGGGCAGATAACTCTGTAATATGCAAATACGGAATACAGTATACATGCTGCGATGATATGCCATTTTTAGCCGATGACGTTGGACGGAAAAGGTACATGAACAGACACCGACTTGTAGTGCTTGGACACTTCATATTTTTTGCTACATGTATTCATTTTCTAATAATTTGACAATTTTTCAATTTATTGTCATTTAATGGCAGAAGTTTATGGTTTGTAACTTGTATGACTTGCATGAAATATGTGTATATTTCTCCTGTTCTACAATTATTTTTTACGAAATAAGCAATGTTTTCAACGTTCACGCGTAGTTTAATCAAAGCCATTAGAAAGGAACGAACTTGGGATAATTAATTGAACATTTGTCAAAATACATGGAAGACACATTGTATAATTAAAATATGACATGTCCAAGTACTTTTATCCGGTACCATGCAGCTTCAGCGGCATCAGTACGTGACTCACAATGGGGTGTTGTTAGATGAAACATTGTGAGGACAAGGATGCGTTGCACAATCCTCGATACTCCAGGGGTTCCAATCACTTACGAACTCTACATCCCTGGACTATCTCAGACACAGACTGTCTCTAATGCTACCTTTATTCTTACTTCTTGTCGTAGTGTCAAAGCCAGTTATAACGTTTGTGACCAGACCACACGACGTAAAGAAAGGGAGTTACCAACATCTCATCTGTAGGGCTAATGGTAACCCAAAACCGACTATTACCTGGAATTTTTACGTAAGATGAATATCTGTTATTTGTAATTTTTTGTCATTTGTCTTTTTATCATATGTCACTTTGTCTTTTTTGCCATTTTGCCTATTTGTCATTTCTCATTCTGATTTTTGTCATCTCATCATTGTCATTTTGTCATTTGTAATTTTATCTTTTGTCATTTTTCATAATGTCTTTTGTCATTTGTCTTTGTTTTTATTTATCATTGTCATTTCGTCATTTTTTCATTTTTTCATGTGTCATTTTATCTCTTGTCATTTGCTATTTTTAATCTACTCGTCATCGCAGCTCCCCTGAATGTATTCTGTAAAAGCAGAACTGCAAAGCACATTTTTGTGCTTCGATATGGTAGAACAACTTAACAGACGTATATCTTACATTCCAGTGTTATCGCACTAGAGCTGACTGTCGGAGAAACACAGCTTCATGCACATTGACACTTCATTAACTAAAACGCTATAAAGAGCAAAAGACCCATAATTACATATTAAAGCAAAGAGACAACACGAACATACCGCAGCCTCCAAAAATATCCCCACACATTGACAGGGGAGTCAGTCCTTTAAACAACATCATATGTTACTAGTTTCACTCTAAGTTACATTTCATTAACTGAAACCAAGGGCAAAAGATCCATTATGTTATACCCAAAGAGACAACACGAATACCGAAGTCTCCCAAAACATTCCGACATCCACACACACAGCATATTGAAGACATGGGAGTCAGTCCTTAAAATGACGTCATCTGTTACTCACCCAACCACCAATGGTTGAGACTTTCTGTCTCCCTCCGCATTACATGTATTGAATGATGTGTATTTCGACACTTCGGCTGTAACTTTTTAGTTTCATTGGGTTTTTTTTTGTTGGTTTTTTTTTGTTGGTTTATTTTTGTTATTCATATTGTTTTGTTTTCGGTTTGTTTGGGTTTTTTTGTTATTTATGTTGTTGCTTTTTTGTTTGTTTTGCGTTTTTTCTTTTTTTTTAGCTTGTTGTTGTTGTTTTTTGCTAATTGCTTTGAACATAATTTCCTTCTGTGTGAAGTTAAGCATTTCCGATGTCTATGTATAAATTGTACCCGTGAATAGCATATATGCAAACCAATAAACTTTTTGGCAATTCTTCCTAATACAACCAGTAATTTTGAGTTGTTTTTATATACTAAAAACAGGGAAATTCAATCTCAGTAGTTTTAAAAATTTCGAAAAAAAAGTAAATAAACAATTAAAAAGTCATTATAACGCAAAAAAATGTAGCAATGGAAAGCATTAATGATCTGATATCTGTGTCGATTTTGTGTGTGTGTTTTTGTTCATAATAAATGCATATGTGTCTTACTCGTCTCAGTATTCAATACTAATTACTTTTCACAGGCGTTTGGTAATTTTGGTATTATTTACACAGGCGCTTGGTAATATAAAGCCAACAAATGTTCGGGTAGGAAACAATGGATCAGAAATTTACATCGACAGCGTGAACGATAACAACTACGGCCATTACGCTTGTAAGGCCAAAAACTCAGAGGGTGAAGATACGCGATACGTGGATATTCTGGAACATGGTCCAAGTGGTCCTTAAGTGTGGCAATATATTTTCAAATAAATATTATTATCGAAAATAAAATCATTTTGTGATCTTTTTTTTCCTTTTTGTTTCTTTTTTTAATCTTTCTGAACGAGTTTGAAATTTTATTTTGAAGCCATACTTTTTAACTACTTCTCTTTCGGAAATATTATATATCACATTTAGATAGAGTCTGTATATGGTATGGTTTTTACTTTCGAATAAATAAATGAATAAATAAAAAAAGAAAATAATGGTCTTTTTTATAATGTTTGAAACATGACACGAATTTCAGGGGATTTATGGAAGTCATCGAAAAATTGCAATAAAGCCATACTACAGTATATATTTTGCAAGTGTTACATGTAATTAATTTCATGTTAATTTCACTCTAACAAACACACAATGTGTGAATATGAATTCATGTATGTATATATATGATTCTTTAGATCCATAAAATGTATACACACATATAGAGGGAAATGTTTGACAAAATATCATACATTTTGAAAACAGTAACAGATAAACGTCATGTTTAATATGTTCAGGTAATATCGGAAACCCGAGTCACACCACGTGACCTACATCGAAGATACGGTCCGTACCAATCAGAAAAAGATCGCAACAGCGCGTAACCTTCTGAACAACACAAGAAAAAAAAGATTCCTATGTAATACGAAATTGGTAAATATGAAAAGTGGTAGTTTTTGTTCCTGCTTCCAGTGAAATAGCACTATAAAAGTGAGAGCTCTCTAGGTTACATCATGAATAATCCAGAGTCTCCGAAAACAATCACCACATCTCATTCAGGGGAGCAAGTCCTTAAATCATCATCACTTTTAATATGACATTAATTGATTTAAACAGTCAAATTCTAGTACAAGGGGTATATTTCCAGGCACAATCGGATCCCATTGTCATTTTTTCCGAAACAAGCTCCGTTCAGGTGGATGGGCAATGACAATAGGAATACCTCGCTCTGAACGTGAATATGACGCTAGCGCGCATTATGGAGATTGTCTGCAAAGCTCTTACTTCTATATAGACCATAGATGATATAGGCAGATAGTTTAATGCTTATATTTACATTATCAACACATTTTAGGTTTTCTACATTAACATTGTTTAAGCTACACCAGGAAAACCTATTATCAACGACTATTTAATCCAGATGACAGCCATTTTGACAGTGATCAGTTTACGTCACCACGCCAACATTTGTGACGTCATATATATATAATGGTCACATTTTGGATGTTAGTTATACCGTCATATACTTCACTTTGCCTTGGTTAGTTTATATCGTAGAAGTGACTATTAAATGTAAATATACGTTGATATTAAGCCAATTGATGGCGGAGTGTACATTTGACTTACATGTATCAGTAAGTGCAGGTACGTAGCCAGAGTTGAAAAACAAGAGGCCCACGGGCTATGTCTTTGACACAATGATATAACACAGTCAAAGTATATAGTAGGGCAAACAACTTTGCATCGATACAGATGAATGAAATAGACTGAAAATATTCAACTTTTCTTCAACTTACAATTATAGGATTGTATACTAGAAATTACCCAGTAGTTGTATATTTCTGCTTTATTTGACAGTTGTGAACTTGAATGAAGGCCAATGTCATTCGTTTGAAAATATGTTGAAACCATTCATCCCAGGACAATATGTTGAAACCATTCATCCCAGGACAATATGGATCTAATAGCAGGTCTCTAAGCCTGTTAGTTACTCAAAAGAAGATGTTAACCATTTTGACATGTGACCTGAATGAGGGTCAAGGTCTTTTGTTTGAACAAACTTGGTAACCCTTCAGTGATTTCGTCATTCATGCCAGCATGCTGCAGGCCTAATATATTGAGATGTTTTTTGAAGGAAAAGTTTATGCACAACGGACGCCGGACGGATGATGTATGATGACAATAGGTCATCCTGATCCTTTGGATCGGACGACTTAACAAGAGAAAACTTAAGTATGTTTTTGTCAAGGATTTATTTGTGAAATAAGAACAATTTTGTACTATTTTCACATATGTCTATATCAACTTCACACACTAAAAGTGTCCATCTGTACATAAATACATACAGATATTCTTTTCATCTAATACTATACAAACAATTCAAATACAGTCAACTCACTTACCCTTGAAGACACATTCAGATCTCCTGATTCAAAGGCTGGAACAGTTCATTATGTATTTTCAGGGGAAAATGAGTTTAATCTAACTATCATCTTAATAATTTCACTTGCTCCCTTACACAAATACTCGTTCATAATCAACAGGTAATGACTTATAAAACTGTGTAACAGTAAAAGTCCTAAAACCTAACACCACATTCACCGTAATTAACACCCCATCTCCATACGTGCACTTCCTCTCTTCTGGAGAAGGAGTTTAAGTTACATAAACGCCCTCCCCCCACCCCACCCCCATGACATGGATTTTACAATGTTTTACAATGTGTGATGCTTACAGATCTTTTACATGTGAATCACGACGTAATAATTTGTTTCAAAGGGAAAAAAAAGACATGCATGTTTATTGTGACGGATTAATGTGCCATGACTATGGAAAGAGTTCAAATATGGTATATATTTTGTCTACAACTTACATTTTGGTTCCTAAATAAGCACATCTTTTGCTACACTTTCAAACTTCCTGGGCGCTAATTACGGTGAATATGGTACTTGTATTTAAGGTTACAATATTTCATTTTTTTTAAATGTGTCACTCACCTGTATATCACACATACATTGCACTAGCACTCCTACATTATAATATATATACATATACATATATGAACTTACATACAAACATTCAGTAACAAATGTAAATGATTCCAATGAAAATAGGCATTAAAAATGTTGGCAAAATTTTAAATTTGGCCAGACACATCTAGTGTCCGAACATTTACTATACTGAACAGCTGGTTTTTTTCCACATGGATGTTACTACATGAATGATCGTGAGAATAGTGAGAACTGGTTGAATTACAATTTAAACTTAAAGCCACAATGCCAATGTTTAAAATTGCTTAAATTTAAATTTATCATTTTTAGATCAAATTGTGTGAATATTTTGACCCATGAAAAAAACGAACTACCTGTAAACAGTATATGGTCCTTCCTGTCACCTCTCCATTATCAAACCAATAGTGCATAAGGCTATATTACTTGAAAATCAACAATTTATTTGATTGGCAATAGTTTTCAAAATAGGATAGATTTGGGTCAGCATTCTATCTGTTACATTTATTTCAAAATTATAAGTTTTTTGTATCAATATATTGATGATTCATTAACATGAACAAATTTAAATCACAATGAAGCATTATTCTGTATTTGCATATTACAGAGTTATCTGCCCTTGTGGGTAGGTATTGATTGTGACAACAATATGAATTTCACCCACAAAATAATGACGTCACGATGGATACCTATCTGCAAGGGAGGCAACTCTGTAATATGCAATGTCGGAATATGAAACGATGGAGAACACCAATTAAACTCAGTGGTCTAGTTTATGGGTGTACAGCTGAATTGATGAGATGTTTTAAAGTGATCTAGAAAGTTTTTCAAAAATATATTCATTAATTTGTATATATTGAATACATCTTGGTCGGATTCATCACACAACAAAATACATATGGATACAAGGTTACACTTGTGGACAGCTCACGTATCCCCAGTCATTATGGCAATGAACTCGTCTTCATTAACTGAAAAATAAGAAAAATAAAAAAATTGATAGATAAATTTTCATTTCAATCAAATTCATTACAGTTTTGATAATTAAATTAACATATTCACCCCCAAAAGGCATATAAGCTCTACTTCTGCTGGAACAGTTCATTGTAAAGTTTCAGGGGTGTAATATGAGTTGAAGATGTCTCTATATCAAAGCAAGATAAAGGATATGACACTATACACAGGATGTTCAATCTGATTGAAATACAGATCCTTATAACCACTCCGTTCAATAGAGGATCTGACAACATCCCATTAAGGGTCATGTTCGGATGACCTTTATACCACATGTAATTCAGATCAAATGCATTTTTTACATGTTGCTATATCAATTGAAAACGCCATTTCGCCCCAATATACATACATAATTAGCCTTTTTGTGCTCTTTGGGCAAGATGACTACATACAAGGAAATAGTTCTGACAGATTTTCAAACTATTTCGTCTCCTGAAATTCACTGTCAAAATTTTGCCACCAGCAATTTGATTGTTCCATTTCCAAAGGTCACATGGACATGACCCATTATGGGATTTTCTCAGATCCTCTTATCCAACGTAGTGATAGTAAGGATCTGTATTTTAATCAGGTTGACAGGATGTTATATATCTGTAAAACTGAAGGCAAGGATGTTATATATCTGTAAAACTGAAGGCAATTAAGGAGAAAAAAACCTGACCAATCACAGGCCTGTAGAGACTTCCTTTAAGTTTGAAAATTTACAGAGAGTGAAGCTCAACTTCAAAGCAATGTATCGATATCTGATTCTTTTGATGTGTCCAAAGGACTATATATACTACCTGTTCATCTGATGTTTCATACAGGGCCTTCATTTTTGCTATGACATATTCAAGGTTGTAAAGATCGTAAGTGATTGTAACCCCTGCAACTTGAACATGGCTACATAAAATGTACAATGACTGAAAAGACATTTCATCACAACCATGTAGCTATGTTGTGTTCTTACTAGGCTCAACATAGCACAGACCCTGAAGCATCTAACATTATTCAATCAAACGCGTTTCAGATTCATTTGCATTTTTCCATGCAGTTTCGTTATCAAATGTAGTTTGTTAAATTTTGCATTTCTAAAGATTAGTTTACCCATAATTCTGTTTCAAATCAACATGCAAGGGTCATGACCTACAGATGTAAAGCTATAGTGCTAGAGTTTCGAGACACCTTAACCACCTTACCACGTCATAGACATCAACCACAAACTCCTTAATCTGAGTGTATTTAACTACTTACTTTCACCATCAGCGTCTCTATCAAATTCATCGATCATCGCTCGTAATTCTTCATCTGTCATGTTTTCTCCAAGTTCCCTGTAAAATCATGGAATACAGTTATAAAGGTCAATCTGTCATTCTTTTGTGAACTTGTATGCTATGTTTAGTTTTACGCCCTATTAATAGCCAGGGTCATGTAATTAAGACGTGCCAGGTTTGACGGTGGAGGAAAACCGAAGAAGTCAGAGAAAGGTGAAGAAAACCGGAGAAAAACCACTGACCAGCGGTCAGTACCTGGAAATTGCCCCAAATGGGATTCGAACTTGGGACCCTTAACTTTTTTAAGTTTATTACTAAGTCAGTTATGTGACTCATATGTTCAAATGAATGTCTCTTGTGTGTTCGAACTATCCGCCAGTTCGAATTAACCGAAGGTTAACCATATATTTTTTTCCGTTTCTTCACCTGTTAAAACATGGCTATGATGTCATCTCACAATTGTCCAAATACTTGTTCTGTCTGTAGATTAATACACCTTTCACTATGCATTGATTGATCTGGGCCTGTAGATTTATTAACACTAATCTACATGTTTTGGTAAACTAATGTACAGCAAATTTGCCAAGTAAATAGCTTCGAATTGTGCCTCGAATTGTCCACTGTCTTGACTTATCTACAGTTTTCAGTGTTTCTCCTATACATATATAAAGTACATATGGATATTTTTTAAATACCTGGCCACCCTTCGCAGGTTACGGAGACTGATCTTTCCTGAGGAGTCGTCATCAAACAGTTTAAAGGCTTTCAGTACCTCTTCTTGTGGGTCTCGCTCCAACATCATATCTGTCACTGTAACAGTAGTCAAGGTTTAGTGAAAAGTACTGTGGCATCAATCGAGATACCAAAATAGTCTTAATAAAGGTATACCATAATCACCATTGATTAAAGATGAGGTGCATCTCTTTGTAGTTATCATAACACTCTAACATCAAGTCTGTCATTATGATAGAATATTAGTAAGGGCTTAATAGACAGTAATTAACTGAAAGGTACAGTGACAGAATCAATTTGAAGGAATGCTCCAGTTTACAAAATGGCAATCAGTGGTTCGGATTGATTTAAAAATCTTAAGGACATTTTGGGTTGTTTTTTTTACAAAAATTAGTTATGACATATTCTATTGGAATCATTAAGGATTTTCATCTTTCTGTGAGTTTTAAATGAATTGTACACTTACTGACTTCGTTGAAATCCTCGAAGGAGATCTTGCCTGTACCCTCTCTATCATAATCACGTAGGATTTTCAGGACGTCGGCTTTCTTCACATCAAATCCCAGTGCTCTCATAGCAACCTTGTAAAATCAAGTAAAACACAATCAATATTTATAGGAATCATCAACTAATACATTCTGAGTGTTTCGTCACTATATGAATCAACCAACTGAAGAAAACAAACATTTGCCTATGAAAACACTATGAATACACTATGAATACAACGATTCTCGTGCATCGATCAGCTGATTTCAAACAATGCGTCATTTCATATCAATAAAAAAAATAACCCCCCACAATATTTTAATGTGTTATATCTAATGTGTTGTTTCTTCATATAGAATCAACTAAGCTTTACTGTAATATGTCAATCAAATCTTATTTTAACAATATTTCTTGTTTATCGTTTGTCATTTGCAATTAAAGGTCGACCGGAAGGCGGAAGCTTGAAAACACAACGTTGTGGAATGACGTCGTCATCCAGCTGTTCCATTAATCTCGTTTCTCGTAGTATATGGGTGTCATAATTTAAAAAATAATATAGAAACCTTTCAAATTTTTTTATTTTCATAAAGTATTCTAATGTAAATATATGGATTGAATATATTTTCTAATTTTTCATAGCTGCTATGAAAATTAGAAAAATACATTCAATCCCTATATGAATCATCAATTAATAAATCCATGTGGTTGTATAGAGTTATGTAATTTTAATTTGTAGACCTAATTAAATTTATAAAAGATGATTTTGCATCAATGAGTTTATTTTAAACATGTTATATGGCTTCTTATAAAAGATGATTTTGCATCAATGAGTTTATTTTAAACATGTTATATGGCTTCTTTTAAATCTAAAAAGTATGAGAGTGTGTCATTTTCTTCCAGGAGAGGTGGTACAATTGTAATTTCAGATAGTACTTTTCTGTACTATATATATTCATCGCATAACTACCCTGTCGAGCCATGTCATTAAATATTGTAATACACATGTGTAAATAACACTATTATGATGTCATAGGTAATTTTGACGTCATTATTATAATATACAGTGGAACCTCCCGAAACCGATCATGGTCGGTGCATATAATTTCGGCCGGTTTAGAGAGGGTTCGGTTTGGAGAAGTGAATCGAATACCGATCATCACGATCCGGATTTAATCGATCGGAAGTCGTTTTTTACACTAGTGCACCGCATGTATGCCTAGTGTTCGTTAAAACCGACCGATATTGATTGTTAATGTGAATGTTATCACAAAAGAGAGAATCATACGTTTAATAGGAATGGATTTAATAGGAATGGATTACAGCAAACTTGACTTTGTTACCGCTTATAAACGTAGTTTAGCTAGTTAGTTGCGTGAATGTTCTTGGGGATGTTCTCGTCTGCAACCTACATACGACCGATCGCTTCCGGTTACGTCAAGAATCAAATTATATGGTCTAATTACACGATGATCAGTCGATGCCGGTCATTATATGACATAGTCATTTTCTAAAACAATACATGGCTTCGGCTTCTTCATACAGAAAATTTTCGTTTTCCGACAACTACATATGTAAATAAAAAAACCTGTTTGATTTGAATACGAAACTTTCCCTTTATTACTAGCTCTGCTTGTTTTCGTAGATCTTCGTTAGATATCTAAACAAGAGACATGATTAAATAATTACACCACCATCTCGGGTATAATTACCATGTACCTATAGCCTTCACATCTGTATACATGCCCCAGGACATGGCATGCGACAACTATGGTACAGGTACGTGTGTATTTCACGGTCGGTTGATCAAACCTCAATGCAATCTATCGGTGTCGCTCAGGTAAGGCCGGTTTTCAGAAGTGTATTTTAGTTACATTTGACTATTCCAATCTCAAAATCAGTCCGGTATTCGGAATTGGGAGGGATTCATTCCGTACATGACATCCATGTTCGGTTTTTAGAGGTGATCGGTTTTGAGAAGGTTCGGTTTTGGGAGGTTCCACTGTACATATATTATAATATACATATGGCGTCACATGATTGTCTCATCGGAACCGGATTTCTGCTGTTTTATTTAGTGACAAAAGCTGAAGTTTTACTGATTTATATCTATATTATTTAAAGTTATGGGATTAATAGATTCTTACATTTGTGACTATGTGATAGGAAATTTATGAAACTCGTTTAATAATATGATATGCCTAAAGGCTCGTGTCAAATCAAACTTTTGAACTTGTTTGATAAATTTCATATCACTTAGTCACTCATGTAAGATCCTCTATGTGTGCTATGTAATGTAATTTATCCTATAAATCAGGCGGTACCACACCCTGAGGTTTAACTTACAAAAAAAAACAAGTACCGCCTGATGTTGAAAAATACATGATAGTACCTTGAAAGGACAACATACATATAATTTTCTAACCAAAATCAAAGTGCATTAATAGTATATCACATCATTATTAATTAGATGATTTTAGTAAACAACGACATTCAAAACTACATAATAAGGTGAAACATTTTCAAAATTATCGCACAGATAATACTTTTTATCTTTTACCTTTGAAATTTAAAATGTCTATGGAGCTAGTTCATATACCAAGTGATACCTATATAACATTTGTGCAGAACTGTTGAATTCTCATAGTGATGGAATGACGTCATAAGATGATATCACAATAAACGTCCTTTCAGATGGAAGATAACGAGTTACATTCCATAACCACTGGAGATACTAGTCCCGCACAAACGTTATCAGGTATAATATGGTACGTGAATTAGTCCAATTGGGTATCATTAGCCGGCCCAACATTTAGCATCATTGGGTGATTCTACTTTATGTGTTACAAGAACCAAGACCATCATGTCACCCTTCCTTATTTTTGGTATTTGGTCAACTACTTTTGAAACTTTTTCCTCTCTAATTTCTCTAACGTATCTTATTATATCTTACAATCTAAGATTTCTATGGAATATGTTTATAAAACAATCAGAGAAGTTTACGCAATATATCTTTTCACATGAATTCCAGAAAAACAAAGTGGGGTCCTTTTTATTTGCTAATGCTTAAAAAGGATACAGCTTAAACACAAACCCGACTTTGACTCTTACCTTGAGTTCATGGTAGTCAATAGCTCGGTCTTTGTCCGTATCAAACAGATCGAAAGCTTCCCTTATCTCCTGTTTTTGTTCCTCTGCTAACTCCCTCTTCTTCTTCTTCTTGCCTTTCTCCAGGGCAAACTCGGCTCTGTCAATTAGAGAGGAAAAAGTTTCAAAAGAAGTTGACCAAATACTACTTGCGCTGTCGGATACCATAGGCACCAATGACAGATTTAAAAATGCATTTGGCGATTTAACAACTACATTGGCGAAAGAATTTTTCTTGAAACTTTGTCTAACAAGGATACATTGGTAGCAGAATAGGACGCCTGTTGATCACTTGTGAACAGGAAACTTATTCAGCAGAGGATAAGGCTAGCGTTCTTAGGTCTGCCAGGGTCCAACAACGATCTGAACGCTATATTTTCCCCTTTCTTGTAACTGTTACAATAATCTGGATTTTTTAAGATTTGGGACCAAATTTCTGCCTCTGCCCCATTCCTAATCATCCAAAGACTCAACTCCCTTCTGGGTAGGTATCCATTGTGATGTCATTATTTTGTGAGCCCAACTCACGTCATTTTCTCTGAAAAGTATGATGTTACCCTCGGAAACACATAAGGTGTCACAATCAACACCTACCAACGAGGGCAGATAACTCTGTTATATACAAATTCAGAATTCCATAAAATGGCGAACATACATTTTACATGTAAATGACAAGCTGTTATATCAATAAGTTCAAGGTTTTAATATTAATTTTTTTTTTTAGAGATTTATGAATTTATTCTATGAAATGATTTATCCTTAATGTAGAAACCTGAAGAAAAACATTTTAACTTTTTATCTTCAAAATGGGAATGTAAAACGAGATTGATATCATAATTTTTGTTTGTTTGTTTGTTTAGTTTTACGTCCTATTAACAGCCAGGGTCATGTAAGGACGTGCCAGGTTTGTTGGTGGAGGAAAGCCAGAGTATCCGGAGAAAAACCACCGGTCAGCAGTCAGTACCTGGCAACTGCCCCACATGGGATTCGAACCCGCATCCCAGAGGTGGAGGGCTTGTGGTAATATGTCGGGACATCTTAACCACTCGGCCACCGGGGCCCCGTTATATCATAATTTTGTAGGGTTATAAAACTTATTAGCTTAATATAGTTAATACTACACTTATTATCACCTCTGAACAATTTGATTAAAATAAATTAAATGTTAATATTCATAACGCAGGTTGTCTTATGTTTCCCTAATTACAGCATATTAATTGTCTATCACTGTTGACATATTCAGTCTTTGCATATTACAGAGTTCACTCCCTTGTTGAAAGGTACTTGTATCCATAGCGATGTCGTCTTTTTTGGGTGCAAATATCAATTCTCCGAAAAGTATATACCCCCTACTCTGTAATATGCAAATACAGAATTGATTACTCAGGGAATCTTGTAATTATTTTGTGTAATATCCAAACAATAAGTAATCCATAAAAATCGTGTTATTGTTTTATTTCTATTTGAAAAATTTTTTTTGTTTAAATACGTAGTGGCCCTAACTAATTAGCCTTGTTTTAATTCTCATTATCAGCATGATGACATTTGAGAAATTTTCTCTTTAAACAAAACGTGTCATCAGTCAGGCATGGGGTAATCGTAATCGTGTAATCGTAATCGATTGTAATTAATTACACTTTCTCAAGTAATCGACAGTAATCGAAGGCTATTTCGATTACTTGTAATCATAATTGTAATCAATTACAGTAAAATTTTACTGTGTAATCGTAATTACAATTCGATTACTTTTCAATTACATTATACCTTTTATGAAGTTGAATTTAGCAGCCAGTATACTAAGTTTAGAAAGTGTAAAGTTCAACTTGGCTGCTGTAGTTCAACTAAAACTGAAGATAGATGTAACAGTGTTTATTATTGGTCTATTTTATAATTAGTTTTCTGATGAACTGTAAGGCTCAAAGAAATAAAGAATACAAACAAATTGTCTATACAGTTACACTTTATAGCTAATTTTAAGTTTCCTCAGTGTGCCCATGGGCATAAGAGCATATTGTATTAAACAATGGAAAGCATCGTTTTCATAAAAGTCAACAGGCATTGACAAAGATCAATTCAGTTGTTTCAGGGAGTATGTCCTCAGATTTCCAATGAACTTGTTGTTTTAGGAAACAATGAGAAGTCAATTAATACTGTTTGATATTCCCAGTAGCTGTTCTTTTTACCTGTACAGTCAACCAAGATCTATCTGTTTAGCTCAGAAGCATAAGTCACATTTTTGCTTTAAAAAAATCCTTAAATCATATACTTGATTCATTTTTATATATTTAACATGCATTGCATTGTAAATGAAAATTATAAATATAAGAAAAATTACACTGCTACAGATTTCCGCTTTCTCACTAGAAGAATCAAGAATTAGATTTCAGGTTTAAAATATCTACTTGTTGTGTTATACCGTCATCTGCAAAATGCAGGTTATCAATTAACCACATACGAAAAATGCACACAGTCATTTCTAGTTTCAAGTTTCACTCAAGTTTTATTTACTTCTAAGACACACCAGTTTAAAAAGCATGATGTGGGACAGGTGTAAACTTGAAACTAAATTAACAGTATAACTAATTCCAATGAAACTATTTTATATAAATATAACTGGTCTTTGAATGCTATCAAATCGTAAAAAGGAAAAATTGAAAATATTGTGATAGAAGATAAAATTTAATAAATTAAATATATATGTAATCAAATGTAATTGAAAGTAATTTCAATTACTTTTTGTAAAGTAATCAATTGTAATCGATTACAGGTCAATGGTACCTGTAATCCATTATTAATTGATTACAACATTTTCTCCCAAGTAATCGATTATTCATTAATTACATTTTGAAGTAATTGTCTCTTTAAACAAAACGTGTCATCAGTATACAATTTTGAATTACTGTAAGAAGTTTTAGATACAATTTAACTACACAAAGACAAGAACGACACAGTTAATGTACATGATATACTCTATGTTTTGTCAAGCGCACAGCACTGTCCAGCAGCAATGATGTCATGAATTCGAAACTTGGTGCCAAAGATGACGCCATATATTCCCATGCATCTTTGATACATGTACATGGCATGTTGCCAAGTTTTATGCCTTTGAAAGAAACAAGATCGAAAAGAAATTGAACTACTTTTGTATTCCAGTTGCATATTTCTTTCCGACCTGTATATGACGACAGTTAATATATCGCTAGACAGAGAATATCCACTACCTTTCCGAAACGTCTTTTAATTTTTAAAATGGGAATGTAAAACAAGTTCGATAATTTTGTAGAGTCCCAAAAATTATTAACTTTCGTTCTGAGGTTATAATCCTAACTATATTTACATTTTTTTTTACATATAGCTGCGCTCTTTTGAGGCTTTGTCTTAAAAGCATATTAGATTTATGTAAGAGTTACTTTATTTCATTGCCCCTTTAATTTTATAAAATGTAGGCCTAGTTTAAGAATGTTTCAACAACTTTTATGAACATAATGGACCAGAAAACATACTTTCAAATATCAGATCTAGATATACTAGAAATATTAAGATATTTAAAAAATATACTGGACCACAACTAATTATATATTTGATTGAGAAAGTTTTAACAATTACGATCAGTTTTACAGGGTTCTCACTAAGTTTTTTAGTAGACGGTTGAAAATTAATAATAGGTGGTTGGGGGCCGCAGGTCCCTTGGTGGCCAATACATGTATTTATGTATTTATTTCTGACAAAAATAGGTGGTTGTAAACAAGGAAATAGACGTCTGTTTTTGCTTTTAACGGCTTTTAACGAGAAAATTACAAAAAAAAAAAAAAAAAAAAAATGGGAAAGTGCATCTGTTCCGAAGTGAGACTTCGGAACAGACCACTCGACATAATCTTCACCATGTTGAAGTAGGTCGATAACCGGTAGAAGTAGAAGATTTCATCACAAATGCTATCATTTCGCGTTTCGACTGTTGCAATATATGTATATTATGTTTCTTCAGAACAATCCAATGTATTGTTCAAATTAGGAAACACAAGAAAATATCTTTAAAGTAGCAAGAACGAATAATTTGTAAACATTTGGTGACAAACTTGTTCAAACATGTTAAAACTGAACCGAAAACATGGGCCAATAAACGTCAAGTTTTTAATTATTTAACGAGACGTATCGGATGAACAAACCAGATAAACTGAAGGGGAGATCATTTATCTGGATGCATCCAAACTCTGATAACATAAATGTCCCGAAATAAACTCTTACCTCAATGCAAGACTCATCTCTGCACGTTTTACACTGGTTGTCAACTTCAACAAAATCAGAAATACCGCTTCCGCTTGTGCTAGAGCTAGACCCCCGTGAACGTCAGCCGCAGTTTCGTATTTTGTCTGGGACCAATCTGCACGCCCTTCCCGAAGTGGGTTTAATTTTAATAAATAGGAAAAAAATAGTTTGAGACATATAAAATAATTTATTTATGATTCTGTCATCTGCACAATCAGTCCGTATACATGTACATTACCCGGACAAAAAAGAACCTGGACACTTTACGTTTTTACTGTGTATTTCATGTATTTTTACTTTTTTTTTTTTTTAAAAATACATGTACAAACTGAAGACTACAATGTACCTTATCTCATACTAACGGATTTCATTTAAATTTGTCATACATACAAATGCATAAAGAATTGTTTCACTTTAAGCTCATAATATATTCATAATTTTACTTTATGCATATTTTTAGAAAAATGTTTTATCAGCAAGCAACACTTTTCCGTTGCCATTTTGATAAGAACGCCGAAGAAAATGAAATATTATGTCAAAGCTGAAACTGTAAATAATTTCCCTTAAGTATGCCAAATTCGGCCAAAACCCATCTATAAAAGAGATTATGAAAATTCTAAGAAAAAAAATCCCAATAAAATAATGAAATATATAGAAAAAAACACCTATAAAGTGTCCAAGTACTATATTCCATATACAGGGATATAGGGCATGCCGTGTCATTGATTGTTTTCGGAATGCAACTACATGTAATAATTTTAATTTGGTAGTAGTGTAAAGTAAAAGTTACTGAAAAGAATACTAATTTATCTGTTCCCCGATTTTAATGGATGAAAATAACCATCTTCAAAAGAGCATCTTTAAAATATGATTTTGTAGAATCTAACAAAAATCCTGTTTTCAGAAAATAATGAGTAATATTTGATTAGCGTTATACAACGCATACACACACAAATATTGTTCTTTTTCTCACGCACATGAAGTAAATCTATAGTTTTATTTTTCCGAAATAAATTGACAATTTTTTCAAACTTTGACTTCAATATATGACAGTATATTTTAAAGGCCCACTACCTTTCCGGAGCAAAATTTAAAGGTTTCTTAAAAACATTAATAACAAAAGAAAATATATATCGATGGCTTAAGATGAGGTTACAACACCAAACGTATGCAAGATTTCCTGTCTAATGTACGATAACAGTGGAGATTCATTTCGCTGTTTTGCCGTCTGGCGCAGTGATAGTCAACTACCATGCGGCATTTTAGGACGACGGCGGGAAACATAAAACGACCCGCGTTATGAAAATTAACATTTTATTTATTCTAATTAAACAGTTCTGAAGGTGATGATAAGTGTGCTAGTAAACGTATAGTTAATAACTTCTGTGACTCTACAAAATTATTGATCTTGTTTTACATTCCTATTTTAAAAATTAAAAGCCGTTTCGGAAAGGTAGTGGCCCTTTAAGAAGTTTTTGGATAATGTAATATAATTACCGTTAGTGTATTATTTCGGCATTGTACGTAGTTAATGATATATATATAGGATCTTACATGAGTGTTCATTTCATACGAGATTATATGAAAAGAGTCTAAAAAAATTTATTTTTGCGAGCCTTGGCGAGTTTTATAAACTCTCAAATGAAATGAACACAGATTTAAGAAATAACTACATAACAAAGAATTTCACGTCAAAATGCATTCCGAAAATCCAGCAGAGACGGTAATCCTGACGTCATGTCATTCTTCCTGACGTCATTTTATAGTTTCTGTCTGACGTCACAATGAATTTTCAGCCAATGAAAATCGCTCCAGGTCATATTACACCAGTGATACAAAAATATTACACTGGCGAAATCACTGGTTATCAGGCGGAGTATGTGATAATCGCAGTCTCTCATATACCTACAGGCGTAAACCTCGATTTTACAGCATTCTGGGACCAATAAGTTCTATACAGAATAACACATCGATCGTACCATGATCCCCAGATTCCTGCTAAGATCCTCTATTTTCTTTAGTAAAATGGTTGAAACAAAATCGTTTCCATGATCAGGATACTGTGGAACAAAGTATTTGGTGAAACTCAAATCCTCTGAGTAGCTAGCTCATGTCTAGTAGCGATTTAAAGCAATTGTTGACGATCGATGGACGGACAGGACAGCAAAATAAATAAATAAATAAATAAAATAAAATAAAAATGAAAAAATATCGCCATACTTTGAAAAATAGCTATATGTATATTTGGCATACATATATGCACATGCGTCAGGTTCTCGGTAAAAGTGACCTAATATAGATTATATTGGGACATGTTAGACAATTACAACAATGATATTTAAAGTTATATGTGCCGTATTTTTCATACTCACGAATCATGATGTTATTCATCACCAAATTTTACCAACATTTTGAGAATTACTGTACTTTCAATGCATAGGTTTTAATTTTACAGGTGAAAATAAGAGCTGAAAATGATTTTCTGCAGTACTACTAAAATCAATATATTCTATATTCTTTAGTAAAGTGAAATGAGTACACACCGTATGAAGCCAAACGTGTTCTACATTAATTAACATTTTTTGCAGATATATTTCCAATTAAACATACTTAAGGCATAAAAACCGATAATTTTTACAATACACAATTTTGTTAATAAGGCATCTGAAGCCATTTAAATGATTTTCACAACTTAATTCATCAAAACTTATGGCTTTCAATAAATTAATGAAGAAAAAATAGCATGTCATTATTTCGCCCAGTTACGGGACATATAACTTTTAATACCTGCGCATGCTATTTTCAGTTTTTATCGATAGCAAATTGGGGGGAAAAAAGAAAGTTAAACTTTGTACCGTATTATACTAAATCAAATTGCCAAAAATATTGAACCTTCATATTGCTTCATCCATATACAATGTGATTCCACTGTTTTCAAATAAGAAACAAATACACAATAATTGGGTAACCTGTGTAAATTAGGATCTTCACTAGATTATCTCCCCTAGTTTAAATATAGAATCTTCACTAGATTATCTCCCCTAGTTTAAATATAGAATCTTCACTAGATTATCTCCCCCTAGCCTGAAACTAGAATCTTCACTAGATTATCTCCCCTAGTTTGAAACAAAATCAGATCAGACTTTCTCAGCAGAGTTCTTCACTAGATTATCTCCCCCTAATTCCGTGTAGGGGAATCAAAAGGAAAAAATGTCCAAAAAAGGTAAAAATCTCCGTGCATTATATTAGAGATATTGATAGTGAGTAACCTATCTAAATCCTTGATTATTTATTCCGTCTTTGCATATTACAGAGTTAGCTCCCTTGCGGGTAGGTATCGATTGTTACGTCATTATTTTGTGAGCACAATTCACGTCGTGTTCTCAGAAACGTATGACGTTACGCTCGCAAACACATGACGTCACAATCAATACCTACCCGCAAGGGCAGGTAACTCTGTAATATGCAAATACGGAATATGCAGATGTACATCTCTGTACAAGGTATTTTATTATCACGGCTTGTGAACATGACCTATCCTAACTGCGATAACGCATAGTTTTACCGAGAAACGAAGGATACAGGATAACATTCGACCTTGACAATCATATTCATATACGTGTACATCAGATGACTATCGGCAACATCTCATGATCGACAACACATTAACGCCCCCCTCGGCCGCAGGCAGACATCTCCGCACTCCTGTGAGTATGTGTACTTTATATATATTTCCCAGTTACCAGTCAAAAGGATTCTTTAATTTTTTGTGAACACTATGAAACAGACTTTACTAAAAGAAGATTTATCGCAAGCGGATATTTCTAAGAAGAAATTAACAGATTTGTCTCATGAGAAGAAGGAAGTTCATTTCACTTAGTGCCTATTCGTGTAGTACAGCATACGATATCTTGACAATCTAATTAGCATCCTGATTCTTGATTCTAGGATGGAGGAAAACTTTGTGCGGTGAATATACTCTTATGTTTACTTACATTTTCAACCTTATTGAATAGATACATCTTGACGATAAATTGGCTATATATGACTTTCAAACAAAACAAAACATTTTCCGACATTGACTTTTCTGAAACAAAAGCAGCAAAATGGCGACAGCATATATACCTATACGCTCGAAAGGTCAAACAACCTGTCATCATCACAGGGGCAGACAACTGGAATTTTACTGTAAACAATGTCTGGAGGTGACTTGTGTAAAATGTCTTTCCTCAATTCATAACTGTCATCCGATTTGTGAACTAAGTGAAATCATTCCTCAGAAGAAACAAGACATTAGAAACTTTATTGACCGTACAGAAAACAACGATTTGGTACAAAGTGGGATATACATCGCTTCTGCTGATACCCTCCTTAAAGACAATGACAGAATGTTTGAGGAGTTGTCTCATCAATTAAAGATGCAGACAGAGAAATTAAAGCAAGACCTTGACAAACTTACAGCAGAGACACTTTCCGTATATAAGAACATGAAAAATGACAACAACAAACTCATACAGGAATACAAACAGGACATTGAAATGTACGACAGACAACTGAAACAACAAATGACAGATTGCAAGACAGCACTTCAGCAAGGCTCTCACATTGAAATATACGACACCAAATGTGAAATTGATTCCAGAATACATCTCCCCGTGACACCTGTCATGGGAACTACCAGCTTCACTCCAAACAAAAACCCTCAAGGTCACTTGGAATTAGCTTTAGGAAAAGTTACTACATCAGCTCAAGGTCATACATCCACTGGTCAGGGCCGGTCAGTATCATCATCAGCTGGTCAGCAACAACCCTCTTCTCAACAACAAACAGATGATAAAGGGAAGAAAGCAGTGACCAGGACCAAACTACTGATAGAGGCAAAGGTGGTGGAGGAATGGAACTCTCCATCTCTCATTTTTTCTATGTATCCCACCACTGATGACCAGGCCTGGACCAAGTGCGGTAACACATTAACTCTCCTGAACAGGAAGGGTAAAGTGATACAGAAGGTCACTCACAAGGCTGAGATCAATGACATTAGTCTATCACCTACAACACACAGACTCTGGGCCTGTGATGATCAAAACAACATCCTGGAGCTGGTGTCAGGACAATTAACCAAAAGATTTAGAACCAAGGAGGAACCATATAGTATATGTGTTACAGAAAATGACTCTATCATTGTTGGTATGTCCAAACATATCTCCAAATATACCACACAAGGTCAGATGGTGCTCACTGCCAAGACTAGATGGAGATGGAAATCATTAGTGTGTTCACCATTCAGGATCACAGAGTGTCCTATCACTAACAATGTCGCAGTGATTGATAACAGTAATGAACGTGATGGTGGTGATGGAAACAAACATGTTGTTGTTATGGATACTGACTTCCAGAAACTGTTTGTATACAGAGGTGATATTCCCAGTACACCACAAAGAAGAAGTAGCCCATTTAACCCCCGGGGTTTAGTGTATGACAGTCACGGGAACATCATCATAGGAGACCAATATAATGGTAATGTCCTAGTCATCAGTGGAGATGGTGAGAAAGTCAAGGTCATACACACAGACACAGACTGTGTATGGGCTGTAGGGATGGGTAGAGATGATTTACTGTGGACATATATTGGGAATAAAGTAAAGATGTTAAAGTACTACAGGAAGTGAAGACCTATGATACAATAGTTCTACCGGGTGTTATAACTACGAAGAAGTCTATGTATACAGTATATAGTTTACTAAACCGGGGGTGACATTAGATTGGGTTATTGGAGTAAAATAAATGTGAACATATTTTCTTACATCAACTGTGAAACAAGTAATACAATTATTAGACAATTCACTATAGAACAGATGTGAATGTACAGAAGGTCTTAAAGTCGCATAAAACCAGAGAACATGCATGCATGTATTATTAGTATATTTTAATTTCTATATTGTACATGTACATGTTTTTTTTTCCTGTCATGAAATGACTTAGATTTATCATCTTGGTGTTATTTTATTCTATTAATTTGTGTCCAGTTTTAAAAAAAACTCTGTATGGATTTTCTTTGGCCCTCAAATCCATCAATTTTTAAACTAGTTCTTGTTTTGAAATATTTAGTAATCCCTGATTTATTTGTAGTAAAAGTTTTTCTAAATTTACAACTTGTCGCTTGGTAACCATACGAGTTATTCATAAATCAACTCATTTTTGTTTCATATGTCTTGATAGATTTTATCTAAGACACACCAGAGTAAACACACTTAATATTTATTAAGAATATGAAAGTGCCTCCGAAGTTAATCTTAAGTTAAATCTAAAATATTTCCCTTTTTTAATCAGATGAATTAAACTATGTCTTTTGTACCATCATACTATTTGCCACATTGAATTGGGAGCCATTAGTTTAAGGTGACACATTACGACTATAACACTCTACTTCTGGGTTACAAGTTCAAATCCAACACATAATAGGGCAGTTGCAAGTTACTGACTGGTGTAGGTTGGCTGTTTTTATCTGGGTACTCCTACCCAACTTTCCCTCCTAAAGTGCTATAACGTCTATATAGATATATTTTGGAGGACACTTACAGTATTAATTTTCGTCATAATCAATAAATAGTGTTTGCATATATAACGTGTAATTTAATCTATTGTTAGTCTAGCAGCCTTAAATACTACATTTTGTGGTCTGTATAATGCTCTGTTCCCATTTGTAATGAGACCCACCCAAACTGGTTGCCACATCTCCCCATTTATTTTACAGATCAACAGCATACGGATATATGAAACTGCAAAGATGTAATAATATTGTAAGATTCATACACATAGCATGAAATCCTTTTCTTTGAGAAACATTGAATTTTAGGCATCACATCATAAAATTCCCTATTCAATTTCCATGACCATGTTGTTTTCAAACTTGGAAATAGACAATGATAGCAATTTATTCTGATTACGCATGAACATTTAATACTGAGCTTCTTTGCAGTCAATTTTTGTTCCACAATTATTTTTTATTTAATTACATTGTATGAATATAAATCAAAGGGGTTCGCTGGTATCGTCTGATCAAATTTTCGCAATGGGTGTATCCAACACATTTTTTCAAGTGTTTTATGATATACTGTGTATATATATTTTATGTCGTGTATAATAGGCCTTTGTTGGCTGTTTTTTAAGGTCACGTGATTCGAAGAGTCGGGATGACATTTAATGATCATGCTTCATCTGTCGCCGTGCGTCTTCTGCAGCGAGTAAACTATTTATTCAAACAACATCTGCAACAGCGTTACTTCGTTTAGTCAAATGAATGACATTGATCTTCAATTGAGGCCACAGGGGAATAATAGTATAAAATCTTTTAAAGCCTAGATACCTGAAACTAGTATTGGATCTGTAACATATTGGGATAAAAAGCTACAAGATTTGTTCAATTGAATGACCTTGACCTTAATTCATGGTCAGACGGGTTTAATAGACAACTAGATAGTTATCTCCCCTTGTCTGTAAATCCAGTATTACATTCTTGTTAAGATACAAGTAACCACACTCTAAGAATGGTTCATCTTAATGTCAGCGTTTTTAAATGAAATTAACGAACTTTCAATAATTGTCAGATGACTGATAAGATCCTTTGGGCCTCTCGTTTGATATTAATCCTTTGTTGACCTTATGTAACTGCCTATGCTTTACATGTTTATAAAACAATTGAATCTTGAATCCTGTAATGATAGGGAGGAAATAGAATACCAGGAGGCATGAATGAGTTTATGACGATTCAAATTATCTTAAAATCTGATGGAATATTCGACACAGAAAGTTTATGTAGAGGGTATCGAATAAAGGATATTTAATTAAATCTATCTTAGTAGGAAATGATATCTTCACATTTTCTTTGAGGTGAATAAAATATAAAATTTGGAAAGCAAACTTTTCTTTTTCAACAGCAAGATAAATTTAGGATTTTATTTTATTTTATTAACAACACAACTAGTGTGTATGAACAATCAATTATATAGCTATCCTGTAAAACTAAAATGAAATGAACTTGGTTTGGACAAGTTTTTATGAATAATTAAATGAAATCTTATCTCCGGCACTATTCAAAACCACTACCATATATAACAATTACATAGTCATGGCTGATATTGTATACAGCAGCAAACTTTTTCTTGTGCTGGTACATTTTAATTTCTTTAGTGATTTAACATACAGTCAAACCTGTCTATAACGACCATCATGGGACAGAAGAGAAATTGTGTTATAGTCAGGTGGTCTGTATGCAAAGTTTGTATTGTAGTCAAATAAGTCATTTGGGACCCTAGACAAGTGTTTTTTAAGCAGGTGGTCTTAATACAGAGGTGCTCGCTAAGACAGGTTTGACTGTTTATCGAATTTCCAACCAAATGTAAAATTTGTCTGGATGTTTTCATCAAATGTCTTTATGTTTACTTGTTTGATTAAAAATCTAATAATGCATTGTAAATAGAATCTTTACCGCTAATAAAAGGATTTTAGTTAAATATTTGTGAACGTTTTATTTCTACTGTAATAACAATTTTGTAGAGAAATAACATTATTCTATTTGATTTATATCATTGTATCATATGTTATATGCCCTTAAACTCCCTATAATACTGGGCTGCCAAACAATGGATATTGTATCCACGTCCGGGTCCCGGTCTACAAGTGGTATTTGAGGATAACTTTATAGACTGACAGCCAATGTAGGCACTACGAATGATTATTATCACAAAAAGTCAAACCCTCTTGGAGTAATCCTCACGGGGTCGTTACAACGAATCATGACCTAATGGGGCCATAATAGACTATGACCTACTGGGGTCATCACATCAGGTCAAGTCATGATAGGGTCATCATTGCAGGTCAGGTTCTCAAGAGGTCAAATAACAGGTCATGATTCCTATCCTGGGATCCTGAGGTCATTTAAGCATAAAACTCTTTAAGTTGGCATTCATAGTCAATATGAATGGCAACTAAACAGAAAAACTCTTTAAGTTGGCATTCATAGTCAATATGAATGGCAACTAAACAGAGGTTGAACTTGCCTCAGTTTAGGGAATTTGCATTTGTAATGAATTTATCATTGCATATGGAACAACAATTTGAACAGCCGTTTTCCATGATCGCTGGCACGACAATTGTGACGTCACAATGATAATAACATCATAATAAGCGCTTAAAGTTCATAGACTATATGAATGCTTGGTAAGTTTACGTAGTCGGACTGCAGTGAAAATGTAGATATAACTTCATGGAGTTTTCCACCAGATCATGGCCTAAGGTCATTGTAATAGGTCAACTTCTCCTTGAGTTATCACGGCAGAGTCCTCATGGGGCGATCGTAACAAGTCATGACCTCTTCTGCGGTCATCACAACAGGTCAAGTCCTACATTGGGTTATTACAACAGGTCATGATCTACAGGGGTCAACTTTGGGACTTGATAAGAGGTATGTACCACATCATAGGTACCATTCAATACTGAGATTCTTAAATACAAATATGACAAAGATGTATTGTTTACAAAGAACTATTAAAGATATACACATTCATGCACTGCATTTGTTTATAATCAAAACTTCAAACATAAGTTTAAAATTGATGAATTGTTATGCGTACATATATCCTATTAAAGTAATAATATTGTTAATGTAAATTGATCTAGTGCAAATTCCACCACTTAAATATCGTTACCACTAAAATTCAGTGTATGAACATATTCAGTATAACATACATGTACATACTGTTTAACACGAAACGTGTGTGTGAACCAATTTCGTCCTCAAGATCATTTCCTGGATTGAAATACTTGATTGCGAGTTTTCTGGGCTGACAGGTTTTGTTTACTTAGTTATCAAATCATTTCTGTTCTCTGACATTTCTGTCCGGACTGTGATGTTTTGTTTAATTATAGTTACTTAATCTAGTCTGTTCTCTGACATTTCTGTCCGGAGTGCGAGGTTTCAGCATTATCGAGGGTTTATTGCAGTAAATATTGCATCATTAAACGTGTCCACACAATCTGCAGACAAATAATTAATTTGGACTTGTTATCCGTGCGTCTCTATGGTATAATATATAAACATGTAAATGACAACAATGTTACAGTTAGAATAGTCAGAAAGTGCAACTTATAAACATTGCTCATATATACAATGTTAAGCCTGTACCAGGGTTATTTATTTGTGATTTTTTTCTATTTTAAAATTAATAAACAATTATAAGATATTATGTAAATAAATGTTTTTTTAGTTTATTGTGTACAGAATAAGCGGGACCAAACATCACATGCTTTTATAAACTCTACATACAACATAAATTTATGTATACGTGTACTTAATGCACAGGTTTGACTTACAATGTGCATGTATTACCCAACACACATACCCCAGCACCCATGGTAGACTGTCGGTATTTAAATATCAAGGCACGTAAACATGACCCAAAATGACCTACTACACAATCTAAGTCTGCTAAACAATATTATGTCTGTCGTTAAATATCACAGTTTGTAAACATGACCCAAAATGACTTCAGAATTGGTTTGTTTGTATGGAACATGACCCAAAATGACCTACTAACACAATCTAAGTCTGTTAAACAATATTATGTCTGTCGTTAAATATCACGGTTTGTAAACATGACCCAAAATGACCTACTACACAATCTAAGTCTGTTAAACAATATTATGTCTGTTAAATCGTTAAATATCACGGTTTGTAAACATGACCCAAAATGACTACTACTACACAATCTAAGTCTGTTTAAACAATATTATGTCTGTCGTTAAATATCACGGTTTGTTAAACATGACCCAAAATGACCTACTACACAATCTAAGTTTGTTAAACAATATTATGTCTGTCGTTAAATATCACGGTTTGTAAACATGACCCAAAATGACCTACTACACAATCTAAGTCTGTTAAACAATATTATGTCTGTCGTTAAATATCACGGTTTGTAAACATGACCCAAAATGACCTACTACACAATCTAAGTCTGTTAAACAATATTATGTCTGTCGTTAAATATCACGGTTTGTAAACATGACCCAAAATGACCTACTACACAATCTAAGTCTGTTAAACAATATTATGTCTGTCGTTAAATATCACGGTTTGTAAACATGACCCAAAATGACCTACTACACAATCTAAGTCTGTTAAAACAATATTATGTCTGTCGTTAAATATCACGGTTTGCACCCAATGACAACACACAATCATGTTAAACCCGTTAAAAATCAGGTTTGTAAACATGACCCAAAATGACCTACTACACAATCTAAGTCTGTTAAACAATATTATGTCTGTCGTTAAATATCACGGTTTGTAAACATGACCCAAAATGACCTACTACACAATCTAAGTCTGTTAAACAATATTATGTCTGTCGTTAAATATCACGGTTTGTAAACATGACCCAAAATGACCTACTACACAATCTAAGTCTGTTAAACAATATTATGTCTGTCGTTAAATATCATGGTTTGTAAACATGACCCAAAATGACCTACTACACAATCTAAGTCTGTTAAACAATATTATGTCTGTCGTTAAATATCATGGTTTGTAAACATGACCCAAAATGACCTACTACACAATCTAAGTCTGTTAAACAATATTATGTCTGTCGTTAAATATCATGGTTTGTAAACATGACCCAAATGGACCTTCTATACAATTGCTATCTTCTTTATACACATACAATGATATGTCTAGATCTGTCGGTAACACAACACAGAAGTATGGAGGTAAAATCTGATCATTTAGATATTCACATAGCTGAGAGGAAACGTGTACTGACTTTTGTTACCGATCATAGGGAGTCTTGTTTTTTTCTTTGGAGTGCAAATAGAAACACACACACAAATATAACTCATTCTTTGAACAATACGATTGTATGGTAATCATCACATAAGATCATGACTTCCTGAGGTCATCAAAGAAGGTCATCGCCATATGGGGTCATCACAACATTTGACTACTCGATAATCTGGGGGTCTATTACTGCCGTTATAGGGATGGATACAACAACAGTGATAGTAACCCATGGAATATCAAGAATGAACAGGTGATGACCTCCTGGGGTCATTACAACAGTTCAGCTCCTGGTTCAACTGTATAGAGGCATACATCATTACAATGAACTTTCAGATCACGCTTCAATAGATATACACAATCTTTTAAGTTAACCTTAGAGCATTGTTTATGTTGATAAATGGTCTGTGAATTGGTATGATGGTTCAAGACAACAACAATACTAGATGAAATTCCAAAGGTAACCAAACCGCGATTAAATGACTGACTTCAGCGAGTGTTCGGTGTTTTTGCAATAGATACAAATCTCAAACTAAATATAAATATCCTGCCAATGAAATAGCTAAAAGTAAATTAATCTAAAGGACACCAAGAGCGAGGTAGTTAATGGTTTTTTAAGGGAGTGTATGTATATAATTATATATTTTTGTTCTAGAAATTCAGTACAACCTGTAGAAGAGATGACGGGTTTCTATAAGATTTTTTTTTATAATAACCAGGTTCACACAGATGACAGAGATAAGTCTCGTGAATTAGAGGAATTAGAACAACCAGTTATCATTCAGAAATAATCAGTTACCATTCAGAAAATGGAAAAGGAAAATTTATAATGTCAAAGTGTAAAAGTCATTGCTCATATACAGGGGCCACACACTTAGGTTATAATCAGGATTACCCATATGTGTTTTCCAGTTTTAAATTAATGAACAGTTATTGAAAAATGTATGTATCAATGTATTGTAAGTGTAGTTTATAAAGAATAAAACATACATCGACAACTTTAAAGGACTAGATACGGTAACTACTCTTTCTGGCCCCAAATTTCAAATGAAGTATTTAGAAATTAAGTTGCTGCGTTTGAAATATTGAATACGCCCTTGATAAAAACTTAATGATATTTTTGTTGACAGAAAGTATGATTTTGCTATATTACCATGGTAACTTTGCATAAATTATGCAAATTTGAAAATTTGGTCTATTTTGGCATACATATTTTTTTTTTTATAGTTTTTCTTTTAAAAGCAATAGAGCACAATCTAGAACAAACTTTATATTTTAAGGGAATTACCAGTCACGAAGAATATGTCATTTTGAGAAATATAAAATTTGTTCTAGAAAGCGCTCTATGTTAACTAGATGAAAAAACTGCATAAAAGGCTAATTTTGATGACATTTTCACATTTTGCATTATTTGTGTATAATAAAAATGGTTGTCATGTCAACTAGAACTGCTATATTACCTAATAGCATTATCAACTATGTCAGGTATGTAGTGAATATTTGAAATGCAAGATTAACATCTTAAAATAATAGAATTTGAAAAATAGCGGATTTGGGGACCACAGAAGACCCTTACCTTACCTATGTACACAACATTTACATGTGTAATTATCGTCTGCGTGTATTTAATGTGCTGCTATAAACAATTGCCTAATACACACATACATTTATGACCAAACGATAAAACACCCTAGGTATTCAGACATCACGGTTTGTAACGATGACCCAAATAACCTTATCAGACAATGTACAACGTTAACAGTAATTCTTGATCATGATAGTATTAAGGTATTTCAACACCTGAACAAGTAGATCTTTATAATGCTGTGGGTATACGTACACTGAGAAACACAAAAGTTAATACATATTTTGAACAGTTGCTTACTTTGAAACAATACATACACTAATGCGTATGCATGAAATATTATTTCAGTAGCAATATGTATTAGATCCCTTTTAATCACAGGAACCTGGCACGATTTTTTTAACCAAAATTATATAAAGAGGTATGATATATAATATATATACTGTTTGTTAAAAAATTCGTGCCAGGTCCCTGCGGTTTCAATCTACTAGTATCCCATGTTCTGGTTTCTTTCCTTAGATTTACTATCGTAGAAATAGATGTACATGTACAGTATGTATTAATTTTGACAAAGAACATAAGTAGAAATGCAATACTCTTTGATATAATAGCATACACACGATAAGATGATGCATTACTAGACAGTAAAAGTATTACATATGACAGGTGTATCCGTTCCTCTCTCAAGCTCAAATCATTACCCAGTCTTGAATTAAAAAACACATTTTTGATTTATCTTGGATGAATTTTTGATTTCTACTCGACATATGAATGACGATTATTGACACAATAATATAAAGCAATGTATATTTAACAACCATGTTTTTTTAAACATATGATACAGAGGATTACATTGTCAAATTAATTTATCCCAACACAGTATTGCTCGGCGGATGTGGAACTAGACTGCTCAATCTGTGTAAGGGTCTAGGGATAAATAGTTATTTTATATTTCAAGAGAGAAAAGGTATGTCCAAGGATAATAAACTGAAGGAATACATTATTTTTTTCTAGTGATTTGACATTCCAGGAGAGAAGTGGTATGTCTAATGATAATACATTTAAGGAATACATTTCGTTTCTTCTAGTGATTTGACATTCCTGGAGAGAAGCGGAATATCAATAATAACAAATAAAAGTAATATATTTATTTTTTTTCTAGTGATTTTACATTCCTGGATAGAAGCAATAAGAGTGCAATCGTATCGTTTATCATTAGATGATTTCATTAGGTGATAATATGATTATTTGATTGTAATGTCAAGGAACGTTCAGAAATCACTCTCACATCCAAATTCATTGAAATTAAGATGATGACATTTGTATATGGACTTATCAGGTACTAAGCGGTATGTACATATTTAATGAAATGATAGTTTCAAGAATCCATACCGTATAAGTTGTTTCTGTTGTCACTTTGAAAACATAATTGTAAAGTATTTATTGAAAACAAATATGGCAGCCACGAATATTTCCACACAGGAACCTTTTAACCACGAAAATAAGCTCCCGTGATTATTTCTTTTTATACAGTATGTGATAACAATACGTAGTGATATTGATAGGATTTGCATGGAAGTACTATTAAAGGGACATAACTCGTCAGTCTATAAACACTTGTGTTGACATTGGTACGCATGAGCTGTTAGTTTTATTATCCAAATTCACAACAAAATAATAAGTTGAGTGACAAAATGATAAGTTGAGTGACCTGAGAAATTCATTCACATTCACGGATCTCCAAGGAAACCAAACCTTGAAATAATGATGAACTACAAAGTGAGGTCAATATCTGCCTTGCAGAAAGTAAAATCTCTAACTAATTAAACAACCTCTCCCAAGTAAGCAGAAATACAAAATATCTAAAAGAAAATTTGCGTTGATTATAGGATGGTGATAGGCGATATACTGGATCATTTAGAGAAATATAAATAACCATTGATATATAACTCAATTTCTCCTAGGAATCTAGTGAAACCTGTAGCACAGACGACTGATTTCTGTTACAACTTTACTTTCTGATAAAGACTAGGCTCATCAAAATGACATGGATAAGTCTAGTGAATTGGAGGAATTAGATTTTCATTCATAAAACTGAAAAAAGGCCATCAAATAGTTTAATAAGAATAGCTCATATACATGTACAAGGAGGCGGGTGAAACACAAAGCTTATATCACCATTATCCATCATATATTAATGAACATTTATTGGATGTAAAGAATAAAACAGACATCAAAAATTTCAAAATTCTCTCTACACAGCATTTGCATGCATTTAATGTCCTAGTATAAATCATTACCCAACACACATACCCAACAGACAATACACCCCAGGTGAACTTATGTATTTAAATATCACGGTTTGTAAACATGACCCAAATTGACCTACTATACACTCGGCATGCATAGATCTTTCGGTAACTTATCACAACAAAGAAGTATTGAGGTAAAATCTGATCGAGTAGATCTTTATAGATCGATGTGAAAAACTGATGTTTGTTACCGATCAAAATGAATCTTTATTTTTAGTGCAAATATCACAAATATCTGAAATTTTGAAAATTTTGTTGGATAAGTATAATGATTATCACAATAGGTCATTATCTCCTGAAGGCATCACCGTAGTTCATGTGTCATGGGGTCATTACAACAGGTCACGACCTTTCGGGAAGGGTCATCACAACAGGTCACGACCTTCCGGGAAGGGTCATCACAACAGGTCACGACCTTCCGGGAAGGGTCATCACAACAGGTCACGACCTTTCGGGAAGGGTCATCACAAGTCACGACCTTTTGGTAAGGGTCATCACAAGAGGTCATAACCTTTCGGGAAGGGTCATCACAAGAGTTCATGACCTTTCGGGAATGATCATCACAAGAGGTCATGACCTTTCGGGAAGGTCATCACAACAGGTCACGACCTCCTGGGAAGGGTCATCACAACATGTCATGACCTCCTTGGTTAAACTTTCATACCAGGCGTGTATCATGATTTTAGATCGCGCTCCATTACAAATTCATTTGATTTAACCTTGCTTATTTCAGTGATAATGTGGGTTTATCAGATAATATATGGTCTGCGAATTAAAAGTAAAGACGACAACACGATATACTATTGAAATCATTAACATTGAAAAGTATTGGTAACGGTACCTTTAAATAATCTTATGTTTATAACTAGCATTTTCATTTTAATTTATTATGACGTAAGAATCTAAACATAACCTGTAACCATCATTATCAATAGTTGATTTTCTGTAACAAATAAATTTTAACTGATTTTAAATTATCAGATAAAATATAAATAGTCGGATTGTAATTGTATACAGCATTAAAGCCGATGAGAACAGTCTTTCAATATCACGCTTTGTAAATATGACCCAACATTGACACCATTCGTTCTTTGTCTGCTGATCAACTGTGTGTCTGTTTATGACGTCATTCATCAAGGAAGTTAAATACACGAAAGTAGATCTTTATAGATCGATGTGAAAAACTGATGTTTGTTACCGATCAAAATGAATCTTTATTTTTAGTGCAAATGGAAACACAAATATCTGAAATTTTGAAAATGTTGTTGGATAAAAATAATGATTATCACAATAGGTCATTATCTCCTGAAGGCATCACCGTAGTTCATGTGTCATGGGGTCATTACAACAGGTCACGACCTTTCGGGAAGGGTCATCACAACAGGTCACGACCTTCCGGGAAGGGTCATCACAACAGGTCACGACCTTCCGGGAAGGGTCATCACAACAGGTCACGACCTTTCGGGAAGGGTCATCACAAGTCACGACCTTTTGGTAAGGGTCATCACAATAGGTCATGACCTTTCGGGAAGGGTCATCACAAGAGTTCATGACCTTTCGGGAATGATCATCACAAGATGTCATGACCTTTCGGGAAGGTCATCACAACAGGTCACGACCTCCTGGGAAGGGTCATCACAACAGGTCATGACCTCCTTGGTTAAACTTTCATACCAGGCGTGTATCATGATTTTAGATCGCGCTCCATTACAAATTCATTTGATTTAACCTTGCTTATTTCAGTGATAATGTGGGTTTATCAGATAATATATGGTCTGCGAATTAAAAGTAAAGACGACAACACGATATACTATTGAAATCATTAACATTGAAAAGTATTGGTAATGGTACCTTTAAATAATCTTATGTTTATAACTAGCATTTTCATTTTAATTTATTATGACGTAAGAATCTAAACATAACCTGTAACCATCATTATCAATAGTTGATTTTCTGTAACAAATAAATTTTAACTGATTTTAAATTATCAGATAAAATATAAATAGTCGGATTGTAATTGTATACAGCATTAAAGCCGATGAGAACAGTCTTTCAATATCACGCTTTGTAAATATGACCCAACATTGACACCATTCGTTCTTTGTCTGCTAATCAACTGTGTGTCTGTTTATGATGTCATTCATCAAGGAAGTTAAATACACGAAAGTAGATCTTCACATTCGTTTGGGTATCACTATCATGACGTGTGTTTATTAGTTACCGATCGGACGGATTCGTAAATCTCACGTCGACATCAAATTTACAGACAGCAAATATTTCCAAGAAGACATTAACATTTTTTTCATTTTTTTATATTCGACATAAATGACAGGAGGTTATTTTCAGTTTGTGTCTGTGTGAGTTTTGGGGCAAGAGAAATCTTAACCGGATGTAATTAGATATATACTGACGTTTGTTTATTAGTTACCGATATTATGGTTTATACTACACTATATCAACAGATGTTATTAAGTCAGCATTTCATCATAAGTCGGTATTTTCCAAGAAGTGATTAACAGATTTGTCAGCATGAGAAGACGGACGTTCATTTCAATTCGTGTCTGAATGTGTGTTACAGCATACGAAATCTGGACAATGTAAATAACATTCCGAGTCTAGGACGGAGGAAAACCTGAATAAATCCTAATCTGGAAATGAATAAGAAAATTGGATTTAATCAGTTTACACTGCGAGTGTGAGGTGAATATACTCTTGTTTACTTACATTTATGTACATATATATAGTTATTTTACACATCTTGACGACAACTTGGCTTGATATGACGTTGATCAAAACAAAACGTTCTCCAACATAGACGTTTCTGCAGCAAAACCAGCAAAATGGCGACAGCATATATACCTATACGTTCGAAAGGTCAAACAACCTGTCATCATCACAAGGGCAGACAACTCGAATTTTACTGTAAAGAATGCATGGAGGTGATTTGTGTAAAATGTCTTTCCTCAATTCACAGCAGTCATCCAATTTGTGAACTCAGTGAAATCATTCCTCAGAAGAAACAAGACATTAGAAACTTTATTGACCGAACAGAAAACAATGATTTGATACAAAGTGAAAAATACATTGCTTCAACTGATACGCTTCTTAAAGACAACGACATTGTGTTTGAGGAACTGTCTCACCAATTGATGATGCAGACAGAGAAATTAAAACAAGACCTAGACAATCTTACAGCAGAGACACTCTCACTTTATCAGAAAACAAAGGATGACAATGCCGAACTCATACAGAAATACAAACAGGACCTTGAGATATACGACAATCAACTGAAAGAACAAATGACAGATTGTAAGTCAGCACTTCAGCAGGGATCTCACATTGATATATACGACACAGAATGTGAAATAGATTCCAGAATACATCTCCCTGTGACACCTGTATTATGTAAATTAAATGTCAGCTTCACTCCAAACAAAAACCCTCAAGGTCACCTGGAACAAGCATTAGGAACAGCTATCACCTCAGGTCAAGTTAATAAACCCACGCGTCAGGAACAATTTTCGGTCAATATCATCGTCAGGGGGTCAGACACAACAAACAAAACAGATAATAAAGGGAAGAAAGCAGTGACAAGGACCAAACTACTGACAGAGGCCAGGGAAGTGGAGGAGGTGTGGTAGGTCTCCATCTAACATTTGGTTCTATATGTCCTACCACTGATAACCAGGCATGGACCAGTGACTACAGTGACACATTAATTCTCCTGGACATGAAGGATAAAGTGATACGGGAGGTCACACACAAGGCTGGGATCAATGACATCAGTCTATCACCTACAACACAAAGACTGTGGGCCTGTGATAGACACAACAACATCCTGGAGCTGGTGTCAGGACAATTAACTAAAAGGTTTAGAACCAAGGAGAAACCATATAGTATATGTGTTACAGCAAGTGACTCTATCATTGTTGGTATGTCCAAACATATCTCCAAATATACCACACAAGGTCAGATGGTGCTCACTACAAAGACTAGATGGAGATGGAAACCATTAGTGTGTACACCATACAGGATCACAGAGTGTCCTATCACTAACAATGTCGCAGTGATTGATCACAATTATGAATTGTATGAAGAAAACAGACAAGTTGTTGTTATGGATTCTCACTTCCAGAAACTGTTTGTATACAGAGGTGACATCCCCAGTACATATAAACAAACACCACAAACAGGAGGTAAACCATTTGACCCCTGTGGTATAATGTATGATAGTCAGGGGAACATCATCATAGGAGACCGTAAAGGTAAGGTACTAGTTATCAGTGGTGATGGTGAGGAGGTCAAGGTCATACACACAAGCAAAAGCTTGGTATGGGCTGTAGGGGCGAGTAGAGGTGATTTACTGTGGACAAATATTGGGAATAAAGTAAAGATGTTACAGTACTACAAGAAGTGAAGACCTATGATTAGTACTACCGGGTGTTATGATTGTGGCAAACTCTTTGTATATAGTTTACTACAAAGCGGTGTGATATAAGACTGGGATATTGTTGTAAAATAAATGTGAAAATATTATCTTACATTAACTGTGAAACAAGTGATACAGTTATTAGACAATTCACTACAAAACAGATGTGGGTGTACGGAAGGTCTTAAAGTCGCAAATAACAAGAGTTCATGCATGTATGTATAATTAACGTACTCTAATTTTTTTTTTGTTTCTCATGTATATGTTTTTTCCTTGTCATGAAAAGACTTAGATTTAGCATTACATATCATCTTGGTGTTATCATGTTCTAATTTTTGTGTACAATTTGAAAAAACTATGTATGGATCTTTTTTGGCTCTCAAATCCATAAGTTTTAAAACTAGTTCTTATTTTTGAAATATTAAGTAATCCCCGATTTATTTGTGGTAAATATTTCTAAATTTACAGCTTGTAGCTTGGTAACCATGCAAATTATTCATCAATTAACTCATTTTTGTTTCATATGTTTTGATAGATTTTAGCTAAGACACACCAGAGTAAACACACTTAATATTTATTAAGAATATGAAAGTGCCTCCGAAGTTAATCTTAAGTTAAATCTAAAATATTTCCCTTTTTTAATCAGATGAATTAAACAATGTCTTTTGTACCATCATACTATTTGCCACATTGAATTGGGAGCCATTAGTTTAAGGTGACACATTACGACTATAACACTCTACTTCTGGGTTACAAGTTCAAATCCAACACATAATAGGGCAGTTGCTAGATACTGACTGGTGTAGGTTGGTGGTTTTACTCTGTGTACACCTACCCAACTTTCCCTCCTAAAGTGATATAACGTGTACATAGATATATTTTGGAGGACACATATAGTATTAATTTTCGTCATAATTAATAGATAGTGTTTGCATATATAACGTGTAATTTAATCTATTGTTAGTCTAGCAGGCTTAAATACTGTATTTTGTGGTCTGTATAATGTCCTGTTCCCATTTGTAATTAGGCACACCCCAAACTGGTTGCCACATCTCCCCATTTATTTTACAGATCAACAGTACACGAATATATGAAACTGCAATGATGTAATAATATTGTAAGATTCATACACATAGCAAGAAATCATTTCCTTTGAGAAACACTGAACTTTAGGCATCACATCATAAAATTCCCTTCTCAATTCCCATGACTAAGAAATAAACAATGATAGCAATTTATTCTGATCACCCATGTAAACATTTAATACCGAGCTTCTTTGCAGTCAATATGTGTTACACAATTTATTTTATTATATTATAGGAATATAAATCAAAGTGTTTCGCTGGTATCGTCTAATAAAATTTTTGAAACACAATTTTTCAAATGTTTTATGATAGAAAGTGTATACATTTTATGTCGTGTCTAATAAGCCATTGTTGGCTGTTTTTTAGGTCATGTGACCCGAAGACTCGGAATGATCTTTAGTCATTATGTTTCATTGGTCGTCATGAGACGTCCGCGGCGAGTGAACTTTTCATTCAAATATAGTCTCATCAATACCCGATTGGTCCAGAGTACTGATATAAGACCTGTAACTAGCTGAGATCAAGTGTTGCTACGTTTATTCAAATGAATGGCCTTGACCTTCATTTAAGGCCACAGGGGTCCAATAGTCTAAAATATTTCAAACAACTTATTTTTAGTAACTGAGATGCTTAGTGACCTGATACTAGTATTGGATCTGTAACATTCTGGGCTACAAAGTTTGCTCAAATAAATGACCTTGACCTTTATTCATGGTCAGACGGGTTTAAAAGGTTAGAAAATTTATATTTGGTGATTTTATGTAACTTCCTATGCTTTACATGTTTATAAAACCATTGAATCTTGAATCCTGGGAGGAAATAGAATACCTTGAGGCATGAATGAGTTCGGTTCTTGGCCATGACGATTCAAATGACCTTAGAATCTGATGGAATATTCTACATAGAAAGTTTACGTTGAGATTGTATAACAGTAAAATCAAAATGACACTCAATCTTATTAGCATATTAAGTATATTCTTTCATGTAAATATATAAAAATAATTGTTTAAATTTTGGAAAGCAAATATTTCTTATTCAACTGTTAATTAGATTTAGGCCAAAAAAAATGTTTGTTTAGGGTTACATTGGCAAAAAAATAGGGTCAGTCGGTCGGGAGGATTTGTTTTTTTTTTTTATTTTAAAGTGTTTTTCACTTTAAAATGATGGCCGGAACCGGAGTCTGAGATCGAAATCCCGACTTTTTAATATTTTTCTTAGGAAAGTGGGGGAAAAAATAGGGTCGGGGTAAAAAATTTGGGTCGGTCGGGTAACTCTAAACAGACTTTTTTTTGGCCTTAGTGTTTTATTTTATTTTCTTAACCACACATTGTACATCATAAATTTTTGCTTATGACAAACTCTTTCTTGTGCTGGTACACTTCATTTTTTGTAATTAAACACATATAGAGTCAAACCTGTCTATAACGACCACCAACAGGTCAGAGGAGAAAATGTCTTTATAGTCATGCAGTCTTTATAAAAAGATTGAATTGTATTCAAATTTGTCATTTGGGACCCCAGACAAGTTGTCTAATCAAACAGGTGGCCGTTATACAGAGGTGGTCGCTAAAGCAGGTATGACTGTACACTGAATTGCCAACCAATCTTGGTGTTTTGAGCAAATGTCTTTTATGTTAACTTGTTTGAGAACAAATCGAAAATATATATCTTTGTAAATAGAATCTTTACTGCAATTCAAGTTTTTTATATTATTATTGAAATAATCCTTGGGGGAAGGGATACAGAAACATTTTGGCTAACAATGCCATGTAGTAGGTAAATCCTATAAATCGCTATAGAGTTCTGCATAAGATTGTCAGTGGCCCAGAAATAAATTTTTCAGAACTGTATATAAATTTTGGTGATCCCCCGGGACAGGAGGGGCGGGGGCCCAATTTGGGAATCGCTACTTGCCACTGCATTGTAACTCCAAATTGAAAAATCCTTGGGTATAAATTTTGGATTGACCCCCTTTGAAATTTAGGTAAATCCTATAAATCGATAGAAATGTAGGACATTTGGTTAACAGAATTCCTATAATTTTTGGCTCTTTTCACTGTAAGAGGTAAATATTATGGAAATGTTTGGAAAATGGTATTAAGTAGAAATAAACATATATAAGAAATATCATTCATATGCTTCGTATATGAAATTATAATTCTTAAGGAACTAAATATGACTGACAGGTCTGTATATACTAAATATGACTTGAAATTTCCATATTTTTTTTTTTTGTAACACAAAATGTGTGTCAGAGTCACTGATTTGGGAAATTTAGACATAGATTTGGGAAAAAAGAAATAATATTGGGAATGGGGCAGAAATTCGGCCCAAAATATTTAGGCAGGAAAAACACTGGAATTTCATGACACATTCATGTAGGCTCTTATTATAACACAGAAATAAGCAGGATAAAATGTCTAATTGTCACAAAGACCGTCTCTGTGCAATAAAATACATCTTGCTAGGACCCAAAAATAGGGTAGCTAAAAAGGTTTGGTATGCCTTAGACTCCCTCTAATACTTGGGTGCTAAGCAAGGAAGTTTGTATCCACGTCCGAGTCCCTGCCTCCAAGTATTATATGACGATAGCTTTCTAGACTGTCAGTCATGTAGGCACTAAGACTGCTTATTATCATAAAAAGGTCAAATCCCCCTGAGGTCATCACATAAAGCCAGGTCATTGTGGGGTCATGACAACATGTACAGGTCATCACGATGACCTCTCTTCTGGGGTCATCACAACAGGTCATGACCTCCTGGGGTCATTACAACAGGTCATGACCTCTCTCCTGGGGTCATTACAACAGGTCATGACCTCTCTCCTGGGGTCATTACAATAGGTCATGACCTCTCTCCTGGGTTCATTACCACAGGTCATGACCTCTCTCCTGGGGTCATTAAAACAAGTCATATCCTCTCTGCGGGGCTGACGACAGGTCATGATCTCCTTGGTCAATATTGAAGGTCAAATCCTTCTTGGGTCAATACCTCAGGTTAAGTTCTCAAGGGTCATCACAACAGGTCATAACCTCCAAGGGTCAACTTTGTGGCTTGATAAGAGGCATGTACCACTGAAAATAATAAAAAAATGTTAAAGAATTACAGGAGCGGATTGACAGACTTATTGATTCAATATTGAATTTTTACAGTTTTTACAAGACCTACATGACAATATATTGGTGAACAAAGAACTAATTAACAGACACATGCACTGCATTTGTTTAAAGAGCAATACTGCAAACATATATAATTCAAGACATTAAAAATTCTAGCACAAATTAAAAATGTTATACTACCATCACAATTATACGTAAGTGTAACTATTTAAGCAATGGACTACATTAAAATGGCAATTATGGGAGTATTAATGCCAACTAGACAGCAACAAATTCAACATGTTGAATTTGCCAACTGAATGCAGTTCAATGCATACAGAATATTTACATTTGCTATTATAAGTTTTTGTATCTATAACAAATGTTCGAATAAACAATTTGTTATCGTCAACAGCCACTTGAACAGCAATTTTCCGTGATCACTGGCAAGACAATTCTGATGTCACAATTATAATGATGTCATAATGTACAAAGCACAGTTCATGGACTGATGAATGCCAACTGCGCTTTGTAAGGTTACATAGTGGGACTGCTATGAAAATGTAGATATTTGTTGAATAGTGTAAAATGTCTTGCTCAATCGAAATGCACCAAAATATTGTTCCTACCAATATATTGCTACTCCGAAAATAGGTATGTTTGCAGTATAACATACATACTGCAATTACTGAATGTGTGTGTGATCTATAATTTTGTGGTTTATTTACTCAATATCAGTGGTGAAACATTATTGTATGCAGTAATGTATAAACCAATTTTGTAGCTTTTATATTTGACACTGTTCTACCGTAACCATGGAAACTACAAATTTAAAGTTTCTAATCAACATACATTTCGTTGTTATACAATATTGGAAACACAGGGACCTGGCACGAATTTTCAACAAACAGTATGTATATAGATATATTATAGTACTATAATACATACGTTTGTATATATGAGTACTGTTGGTGAGAAATTCGTGCCAGGTCCCTGTAATTGTTAATATAAAACTAATGATACATCACAGTTTGTATGATTAACGTTAACTTGATTATGTCTAGTTATAAATGAAGATTATTTTGCAGTACTGATCAGTATACATCATTCATGGTCTAAAACGAAAGATATTGTTGATATTTGACATTTGATTATTTATAGTGTAATCATTCTGGTTACACTATAGAACTAATGCAATACAGGACATTGACTACAGGCTTATTAGGCTCGAGAAAGCAGAGTTTATTTTAAGATTATTGTAATATAATTAATTCCTACCTCTTGTCCCATCCCTGCCGTATCACGACCCTCTGTGTTGAACGGTGGCTTTAAATATCCCCTAAAAAGAATAAATTTTCTGTGATTCTATCAATTTTACTTTGAATAAGATATATTTGTGTACTATAAACCAACTTACATTCGCGTGCGATTTACTTTCATGAATTCTCGAAAATTAATCTCCTTGAATTAATATACATATATGCATCATGTTATTGAGAGAAATTATAATTTAAATGTTAAATCCACGAATATCAATTTTCGTGAACTTGTTTTGAAATGGAAATCCCAAATTTAACAGTAGCGAAAGACCATTGGTTTTACATTACATGTTTCAAATGGCTAAACAGTATAACACAGTTATAACGAACATCTGTAGAGCCAACAAAATCACTTAAGTTAAGTTTGGTATACATATATACACATAATATAGACATTGTAAAGGGACTTTGACAGGGAAGAACAGTACTACTAACATTACAATGTTAACAATTGTTGAAAACGATTTACATGTTTTACTGGAGATTGCAAAGACAAGAGAGTGTCGATCTTCAAAATGTATTTGTTAAATTATCAGTCATCTTGATATTATATCCACCCCTGGGCCATCCTCAATACTCCAGGGGTTTGGATCACCTCCGATCTCTACACCCCTGAACTATCTCATAGTAAAGCTGAAGGCAGTTCAGAAGAAATAGTCTGAACCAATCACAGGCCAGCAAAACTTTCCTTTGAAGACTGCAGAGAGAGCGACATCCAACTTCAAAGCCACACATGTACAGTCAACCACAGTGTACCTTTTATACGGCTCTTTTATTGTGCATTAAAGGACTTAATTACCTATTCTGTTCTGTTTCCTCCAGTTTTATTGTGAGATGGTCCTAGGTGTAGAGATTGTAAGTGGTGTATTGAGGATGGGGTAGACATAACGTCAGTGATAATAACCCCTGGAGTATCGAGGATGATCATCAGTGTGAATATGTAACAACTTGTTATAGTGTAATACCATGACAGACACAGTATTGCACTGGTGGCAGTCATTTATATACTACTCACTAAACAAAAATCAGCAAAATAAAACGAAATATATTAGAGTGGCATGTTTGAACATACTTTTAAGAAATGGTTTTGTGTTACTATGTATGATCTAACATCTGTAGTTGTAGCACTCAGGGTGCTAATAAAATAGGCTGGGTACAAATACTGTACCGTATTTGAGCCAATCAACACTTCCATCCTTATAAGCACCCTCCCCTTTATTGAAGCTATAATTTCACTCAACTCGAAATAAATGCAGACTAAAAATCTAAAAACTGTCAATACTTATCAATTTAATTTTATTTCTTTTGCAATTACATATTTTATGACTTATTTTAAAGAGATGCTACTCCATATGGTTCTGTTGATCAGTGCTCCCTTATTTTCTCATTAAAAAAACAAAATGGGTCGAATATGGTAATGAAAAAAACTTGTGAAAACTCCTTGAAAAGGTCAATGTAATTATGACTAAGCAATATTCTTGACTTACCTAAAATGTGTCTTTACCAGATCATGAAACGTGGGAATACACTCCTGGAAACAAGAGATAGAAAGAATATATTAGTTAATAGTTAACTCTGATAAGAATACTACACTTCTCCTTGGACCCCAAATAAACCATTTTAATCAATAAAGCATGGAAATAACAACTTTTTTCCCCGTTCACAGAAGAACTCTCACACCATTTTCCATATTTAATAATTTTATTATTTTTTTAGACAAAGTTACATCACTCTCCATAAAAGATTATTCATCCACATTCATTCAAAATAAATTAATGAAATAAATACTTATATAGTTAATATTCAGCATTTTGATTTCTTTAATAAGAAAAATAATAACAAATGGTATTTTTCTCCAGTTAACTTATAAAAGTTACTTACATTGTACCATTACCAACATTTAAATGTTTGAGTTTCTAATTTTCAAAGACAAAAATATTTAAGATAATTAGTTGCATCCTGAAAAAATTCCATGTCACAATGTCCTATATGGAATGAAGTACAAAAGCAAAATAAACAAGATCTATTTGTGACAGGTGCCATCACATAAAGTTTCCCCAATCTCCACTGAGCCTAATTTGACAAGAGTGACCTCCCCTGAATGATGATGTGAAATTTTACCAGTAAATAAATTTTGTCAAAGAAGAAGAATAAAAAAACGGAGTAAACACAATAAGTTCCCCAATACACTTAATTACCTTATATCACTTTTTTGTGTTAATTTGACATATCTTGTTCAAAAGATGTATATGATTTATGCTCTGTCAGCGGTGGAGCATCTTTAAATCATAATTAAGCTGTGTTTTTCATTCACAGAGAAAAGTATACATGTATTTTCTCCGACACCTACGGGTGTAATTCTGTATATACATATTACAGAGTTATTTGCCCTTGCTGGTAGAAATTGATTAAGAGATCATTGTGTTTGCGAGCCTATCAACGCACTTTTCAGAGAAAGTTATGAAAGTTTTTCTCACAAAATAATGACATCATAATGGATGCCTATCCACAAGGGAAGTAACTCTAATATGCAAAGACAGAATACTGGTTTATTTGATGTTATACACTCGTTCTGTCTGGCTGTATTGCGCATGTTTCATAAAAAAAATAAAAAAAAAACTTCTAACTTCTAAATAGTACTGTAAGTTACTTTGGTGAATACTAGCTGCAATATATTCCTCAACTAGACAGAACTTCTCAATCAGTTGAGTGACTGACTGGTAACCCAGAGGTCACGAGTTCGATCCCTGGCAGAGAAAGAGATTATGTTTATATCAAATCATGCGTTACACAAATGTGTACAGACTTACCAGTGGCGGCCTCTGATGCTGACAGACGTATGTAAACCACCGCAGGCCCGCGGCTACATGTGTAATCTCATCAGAGTAAATCACCTTCAAGACATCTACTGATTTTGTGTCCTTCTGCGAGGCAAATTTTGCTAAAGTCTTAGGCTGAACATCTAATCCCCTGAAAGATAAAACTAACCAAGTTATAAATCTCAAAACTATTTTTATCATCAAATTAATATTTGCTGTTACAGGGCTTCATATTTATTTGTTAAGCAACCTGTCAAATAAGACCACTTTTCTAGGGTCCCAAATGACCAATTTCAACTCAATACAGCCTTTTGTATAAAGGTTATATAATTACCTGCCTAATAAAA